>NW_027122049.1:0-291807 GCF_030686945.1 Centruroides vittatus
GAAAATCGTCCATTGTTAAAAGGGACAAAAGCCGATCAAAGATCGGATTTGACGCGTTAGTCATTTGAAACCGCGACGCATGAAAAAAAAGGAGAAAGATGTCGAAAGACAAAAAGGCCTAATGTAAAATAAAACGCAATAATTGTAATGAGTAATGATTGTAGACGAATGTCCTCCAGTATAGATGGACCTTTGACAAGTCGCTCGTATACGAAATTTAGATCATTAAAATTAGGAAAAAGGGAAAAGTTAATTATGAAAAGGAACTTCATATCAAAGCATTGAATTTCAAAAATCTCTCAGACTAGACGACAATAGGGAAAATATGAGCGCAAGTTTCAAAGTTCCATCAATTCTTTCCATCCTGAGTAAACGGAGGGTGTCAAGTAGATTTGTATAGGCGGTTCTTTCTCGTGACTCGAACAGGGGTCGTTTTTCGCTTGGAAACAAGCGAGGGACCAATCGAGAAGAGAGAAAGGAAGGACGTGGAGCCAATCAACATGAACAATACGAAAAAGAGAGATTGAAGTAATCGCCGAATTGGAAGGACAAGAGACTTTTCCGAGAGGTTTCAAGGGAGACAAGAGGTGTTCCAAGGTGTCCATCGAAAGGTCCGCCGACGCCAACCGACGAGTCGCTGCACCTGCCGCTGCCCCGGGGCCTTCTATCGAGCGACGATAGGAAACACATCGGCACAAAAACGTTCGAACGTTCACCTTTGTAACGATCTGTGCATAGTGTGAGTTGTTTTATATTTAAATAAACGGGTTTCTTTGTGAGACACTTATTGTCTGTGTCATCCTCCCTCACACCCACACGCGAACGACCCTAGACCATCCTGTCGCGGGATTAACGATCCCCCCCTAAAGGTCGGCGAACTTACACTGGTGTCAGAAGCTTGGGATATTTTAATCCCACCAAAATTTCCGTAAGTTACGCTGACAAGAGAAATTTTTTTCAAAGTGGGTTGAAAAATGGAGGCAGACGCAAGTGTCCCCACGCGACCTCGGGACGGTGGCAATAGCGGTTCTCTTTCCTCCTTTTCCGCGTTCGGAGGAATGATCCCGACCTTCGCGGGTGAAACAGGACGTGTCACGGACTTTTTCGACACGCTAGAAGAGATCGCGAGTCTAGCAGGATGGACGCCTAGACAGTGCTTGAGTATTGCGAAATGCAAGCTCGCAGGCATAGCTCGAGATTTTGCGTGGCACGATCTCAGTATGAAGTGCGTGACCGACTTCGGGCAGTTCAAACGCTCGATGATCACTCGATTTGATCAAGAGCCTTACTCGATTAGGGTCCAGAAATTTCATGCGTGCGCGCAGGGAAGAGACGAAAGGGTACAAGAATTCGCGGTCCGATTGCAAAGTCTGGCCAGCACAACAATGATAGAGCATGCAGGCGCAAATGAACAGGAAAACGCAGTTATCAAGCGCTGTCAGCAACAGGAACTGGATGAAAAATTGCGTGTCCAATTCCTGCATGGACTGTCCGATAAACTAAAGAGGAAGGTGATGACCCATGACCCTCCGACCTTTGCGGAAGCGCTGAGAGTAGCAATCCGCGAGGAAACAATAGATCAGCTAGTGGGAAAAACGCGAAATGTAGTCGCCAGCATAGACGATGCAGTAGAGAGTCACGACGCACAGACAGAAGATGTCAATTCGCGGAGAGAATCGGCTCTCGATGCAAAAATCGCGCAACTGTCGACACAATTAGAAACCTTAGGAAAAAGACTCGATCAACCGTCAGCGCCCAAGCCTACAAATAAGTCCCCAAGAGAGGAACCCTCACGCGTTAACCGGACACAAGGAACTGAAAGGACAAATAATGAAACGAGAAATCCGCGTTATCCCCCGAGCCTCCCGCGCCGCGAAGCATATCGATTTCCCCCGCGATCACAGCCCGCTGCCCAGCAAGGACAACCCCGCGCGCGATATCCTTGCTACAGCTTCCCTTCTAATCGGAACTCGGGACAAGGTTTGATGTCCCCTTGGCGAGGAGGTGGGAGTAGATTTGTAAACTTTCACTCAAGGAACCCTAGTTGGGCAGGACACGGAGAGTCCACGCCAACACCCCTCGAGTGGTATGGAGGAAATGTTTCTCCTCAATATCACGAGAGGTGGAGAGAGAGTCGAGAAGCACCCAAATGGCAAAACCCCGTTAGAAATCTGCCGAACCCCTTTAGAACGAATCGGTCCGAGCCGACACCTTTTTTCCCTACACAATTTAGACAATTTGCATACGAAAACAATGGACAAGGTGTTCCGTTACCCTTTTACCCCCCTTGTTATGGTCTGGGTTGGTCCGGAAGCAGCTTCGAGATGGAGCGCGCGCCGAATAACGTGGCTATCCCTCGATTTTTAGCGCTGCCCGCATCGGAAAATAGTCCAGTAGACAATAGGCAAACTCGAGACTCGGACAGAGTCACGTCGGTTACGTTTAGAGAACAAAATTTCGAAACAAATCAACCATCGGTAGGTCCGAATGCAACCCAATTAGTAGGAATCAATAAATCAAGGAGTACAGAATTGCCTCCTTGTACAATGGTTTGCAAGGTAGAAGGTAGAGAGCTTCAGCTGACCATAGACACAGGCGCAGCTGTCACTTTAATTTCTAGAGCCCTATTTCCCGATATAACACAATTACCGCGCGCTGAAAGTAGAGCAGTAGAGTTAATTAGCGTTACCGGGCATGTTATCGAGACATTCGGAAAGTTCAGGTTAAAGCTCCAAATCGGGCGTTTGATCTTCTTCCACGATTGTTATGTAGTAAACCCCGAGATTACTAAGCCTAATGATGGAATCTTAGGTAGAGATGTTCTCGAAAAATACGATGTTACAATCTCGGTTAAGAACGCGAAGCTTAGTTTCCCGTCAGGAGACACGGTGACCTTTTCGGGTTTAACCGAAATAAAAGAAACCGACGACAGTTCCAAACCAAAGGAAAACGTTGAAGTTAATAGCGAGCAGGCTAACTCAAAGACACGAGCATCGTCAGAAAATGATGAAAATTTAGCTAGTAATAAAGACAATAAAATTAGAAAAAACGCGGAAATGAAAAAGAAAAACAAACGGGTGCAAAAGAATAAGCGAAATTTAAGACGGGAAAAACAAAAACAAACAGCAGTTAATAGCATAGAGCAGAGAGAGGACATCCCAAAGGAAGTGACGTTAACAGACGATTACGTCGTTCCTCCGCGATCAGAGGTTATTGTAGAGGGAAAAGTCCATCCACACGCGACAAATCAGATAGGAGTAGTTGAACCTACACCCTTTGAAAGAGAAGGAGTTTTTGTTGCGAGTACATTAGTAAATACCCGGAAGCAAGGTAGAATACCTGTTAGAATTTTAAATACAAAAACGCGGCCTGTAAAAATCAATAAGGGAAGTAAAGTAGGAACTTTTGTCTTAGCGGAACAAGAAACACAGCAAGAGGCCGAGCGAAATGAAATGATGCGATCAAATGAAAATGAATTAACTAGAGCTCAGTTTGCAAATCTGTTTAACCTTAACGAAATAGGAAAAGACAAACTAACCCCTTTATTGGACCTACTATACAAATATAAACACGTGTTTGCGAAAGATGATTTCGACTTGGGCTATTGTGATTTAATAGAACATAAAATAGATACAGGGAATAACCCTCCTATTTGTCGTGCCCCATACAGAATCCCTTACGCGCAAAGAGAAATAATGGACGATTTAGTAGAAAATATGATTAAAAGTGGGGTGGTTGAACCGTCTACCTCCCCTTGGTCAGCACCGGCCTTATTGGTCGCTAAGAGGCCGCAAGGCTATAGATTGGTTGTAGATTACCGTCAATTGAATAAAATTACAAAAATAGATCCTTATCCTTTGCCCCTTGTTCAAGAGTCATTAAGTTTACTAGGAAAGGCAAGATATTTTTCCACGATGGACACCCTAAGTGGATATTGGCAGTTACCATTAGACCCAGACTCAAAAGAAAAGACAGGATTCAGTACCCCGTCAGGGCATTACCAGTTTAACCGCATGGCTATGGGACTTTGCAATGCAGCCGCAACCTTCCAACGTCTTGCAGATTTGATACTAACGGGCTTAAAACACAAAATCTGTCTGGTTTATATGGATGACATCCTAGTGTTTAGTTCTGACGTCAAATCGCACTTAGAGCGCTTAGAATTGGTCTTTCAACGTCTGGCAAGTGCAGGGATAAAACTTAAACCCAAAAAATGCAGTTTCTTGAAACGACAGATAAAATTCTTGGGACACGAAGTGTCGGAAGAAGGCATCCGACCCGACCCAACGAAAATAGAGTGCGTTAAAAATTTTCCCCGACCACAAAGTGAGAAGGACGTTAGAGCATTTTTAGGATTGACAGGTTACTATAGGCGACATATTTCTCAATATGCAAAGATTTCGAAACCCCTTTCCGATTTACTGAAGAAGGATGAGAAATTCCATTGGACCGAGAACCATGAAGCAGTATTCGAAAGGTTAAAAGAAACATTAATATCAGCCCCATTACTACGATCACCAGACTTCGATAGCCCCTTCATATTGGCAACCGATGCATCTAACACTGCGATAGGTGCGGTGTTGTCGCAGGAAGATGCGCGTGGAGAACTTCCGGTGGCTTACGCAAGCAGGTTGCTCAAACCAGCCGAGAGGAATTATAGTACCACAGAGAAAGAATGTCTAGCTGTAATTTGGTCAATCAAACATTTTAGACCCTATTTGTATGGAAAAAAGTTTAAAATTATCACAGATCATAGACCCCTTAAATGGCTCATTAATGTTAGAGATGAAAGTTCTAGACTAAGTCGTTGGAACCTAGCGCTCCAGGAATATCAGTTTGAGATCATACACAAACCAGGCAAAGCGCATACGAATGCTGACGCGCTGAGCCGCTTGCCCATAACGAAAATAGACGAAATACAACCGATATACAGTAAAGCACAAATAAAAGAGCAGCAATTAAAGGACCCCTTTTGTGAACAGATTAGACAACAACTGAAGGGAGACCCGTTCTCCCAGGGAACAAATTCAGACATTAGGAATTATTATTTAGACGCGGATGATACTCTCTATCATAGGAAAGAAAATCTCGAGAGAAACGAAAAATGGGATAGATTGGTCATACCCAAAATCATGATCGACTATGTTTTAAAATTATTTCATGATATCCCAAGTGCGGGACATTTAGGCGCGAAAAAAATGAAAAAAAAATTGCAGACACAATTCTTTTGGCCTGAGATGAACAAAAACATTACCCATTACTGTGATAGTTGCCAGGAATGTGCAATGTCAGAGACGGCCCCATCACGGACAGTCAAGCCCCGCTGCTGTCGTTCCCTCGAGTAGCGAGACTCTAGTTTTAACCGTTAGTTTCGCCAGTTTATTTTGGATTACCACGGGCTTGTGGACTACCATCTCGTCCAGTACGTCAACCCGGTTCGTTCAATATACTTTTTGTCTCAATATCTTAATTTGGGGGAGTAGATTAATTTCTAAGTCCTTGGTTTTCGATCGTTTCTAAGTTGTGGGGAGGTTTTTTTTTGGGAGGTGGCACCGGGGGGTTTTTTTACGCTATGCTTCATTTAGTTGCCCCTAAGGTTGGGTTAGGATAGATTAATTATATATCGAGTTACGGCGAGTTTTAGATTTTATATAAGCTTTTATGGGAAATTTTCAAATGTAAAACGACCGTTAGAGCCGTTTAACGTTCTTTCTAACGGTCCGCTTTAAATCTTAACGATTTTCTAACGTTTTTATTCTCATTGCCGCATTTATCTTTCGTTCGATTTTTCTTTCTTTCTTTCTTTCTTATATATATAGTTAAGTTAAGCTAGTTTGCACTTAAGAGTACATTCTTGTAATTTATTAGTTAAGCTTTCATTTGTGTTGTCGTGTTTTCGTTGCAAGACTACAGTCTTGATCGGAATCAGGGTAGCTTGCGTTACTTAGTACTTTTGTGAGTGTTTGATGGCGACGGGCAACTCATCGAAATTTCTTGACGAGGCGCTCAAGCTCCTCGATGAGCTTAAGGGTTATCTTGCTAGAAATAGAAATAGGAAGTTGGGCTCAGGAGCCCATTCGCGGTTTATAACTGTTCAGTTCCAGCGGTTGATTGATCTAGCGAGTTCCACAGTGTCAACTTGTTCTGTTCTTGATTCCATTGACACTCGGTTGGACTCGCTTATCACCAAGGGTGATCTCGATGGCGCGTTTACTGCACATGCTGAGAGGACTGGGGCGGTTTTCTCTGAGGTCTTAGAGGCCGTTCGTGGATTGCAGCGGGTTGTTCCAGCGTCGGGGTCGGCGGTTGGTGATCTCACTGATGCATTTGCTGCACATGCAGAGAGAACGGACGCTGTTATCTCTGAGGTGTTGGAAACCGTTCGTGGAGTGCAGCAGGTTGTGCCGGCTTCAGGGCCGGTGGTATCCAGGGCACCCGGGCTTTATAGTGACGCTGTTAAGCTTCCTGCTCTACCCTTGGATTCAGTTTCAGTGCCTTCCAAATCTTGTCACACTGTACTGGTGTACAGTAACCCTGAGTCTAACGACTCTGAGCTTACCAGAAAGGTCCTAACTTCTGGAATCAATCCGCATAGCTTAAAAATAGGTGTTCAGAAAATACGCCGTATTCAAAAAGGCGGGATTGCTGTTGATTTGGGATGTAGAGCAGATGTGGGAATTTTATGTAATGCTGTTTCTGAGGTTTCCGGTTTACGTTCAGTTATTCCGAAAAAGAGACGCCCACTAATCAAGATTAGCTCGGTACCTAAATCTATTGAGAGGGACCAGCTCTTAGATGCCATTTATGAGCAGAACAGCCGGGTTGCCGTGTTATATTCCAGAGAAACATTTCTGGAGAAAATTAGAGTGCGTTTTCCAATTGGACAGCATAGTACCACTTTCGTTTCTTGGATTGCAGAGGTCTCACCGGACCTCAGGTGTTTCCTCCTAAAAGAGGAGAAGGTGAACTTGCAGTGGACTAGGTGTAGTGTTGTAGACTTTCTCCCATCGAATCAATGTTTCAAATGCCTTAAATTTGGGCATTTCGCCAAGAATTGCGATGCAGAAGATCGTACATGCAGTCAGTGTGGAGGCAATCACGCCTTCAAAGATTGCGATAAGAAAACAGAAACTCCAAAATGTATGAACTGCATTAGAGAGAATAATAAGAAAATAGATCATAATGCGCTCGATAAAGTCTGTCCTGCCTTTATTCGATCAAGAACACAGCTCCTTGCCAGAATAGACTATGGCATCTAACAGAAATACTGACACTTGCCGTAGCAACTCTCAACTACGCATTGTACAGATTAATCTGGAACGAGCGATCTCTGCCAGCTCTCAGCTCCGACAGGAGATTAACAACTATGATATCGCTTTAGTGCAGGAGCCCTATTGTCGCAAGAATAGGGTAGCTTGTTTTAGCAACAAAGACATTATCATTCAGAGCCAGGATGAACGACCGTGGGCCGCAGTCATTGTTACTAACCCTACCTTGGCCATTATCTCCCACCCAAAGTTTTGTTCATCTACCTGCATTTGTATCGAGGTCTGCCTTCCTGATTTACACATTATCATCTTCAACGTCTATTGCTCGAGTAAGTCAGATATCTATGAAACCATTCAGAACTTGGAGTCGGCTGTGACTCATTTCAGTAACCATAGATTTTTAATTTCGGGTGACTTTAATGCGCATTCGCCTACTTGGGGGGGCGAGTATAGAGACGGCAGGGGTGAGGCCATGGAGAACTTTATTGCTGCACATGGCCTTCTGGTTGTTAATGACCCAGACTCTCCACCAACCTTTTCGTCATCTAATGGTCATTCTTGGATTGACCTGACCATCTGTTCTAAAGGCCTCTGCTCTGTTATTCAGGATTGGCAGGTAGGCATTTTTGACTGCCTCTCTGACCACGAGTGTATAACCTATAATCTAGGCTGCAATAATTTGCAGGTTGCAGAAGCTTCGAACAATAAGAATGCTTTCAATACCAAGGCAGCTGATTGGTGCAAATTTCAGGACACTATTCAGCAAATCGGCAGACCTTCATCTAGGATTGTATCACATACTGAGGCCAAAGCCTATATTGAGTCAGCTATTATCCAAATCTCTTCTGCATGCGTGGAATCCATTCCTAGGAGGAAGAACAAAAAACGGATAACTCCATGGTGGAATTCGGATTTATCTCTTATGCGCCAGAACAACAACAGACTGCGCAGGGTATTTCAGAGATGTCATGATCAAAGGAGGGAGGAACTGCGAATGCAGTACCTCTCTTACCAGAGAGGGTATAAGGAGGCCATTAAGAAGGCAAAACTTGATTCTTGGAAGTCCTTCTGCGCAGGTGCAGGTAAAGACCCATGGGGGTTTATATATAAGCTATGTGTAAACAAACTCAAAACTCCTAGTTTTTTTAGTAGTAATATTGACAGCCCTGCCAGTCTTGAGACCACAGTTTCCGGCCTTTTCGATTATTTCTGTCCTTCTGACTCCCTCGTGGAGGACACTCCCGAGCACTCTGCAATTAGAAGATGCAGGAATGATGGTGAGCTCTCAGAGGATGACCCGCCTTTTACCTTTTCTGAGGTCAATGACTCTATAAACCGTCTCCCAAGGAACAAAGCCACGGGTCTAGATGGGATAAACAAAGACATTATTCTAACAATATGGAAAACCTGCCCAGATCTACTTCTCAGCATTCTCAACTTTTGCCTCAAGTTCGGTATCTTCCCTCAGCCATGGAAGAGGGCTCTTTTTGTTTTAATTCCGAAAAATCGGGGAAAACCTGTTGACATTCAAAACATGCGAAATATCTCCTTGTTGTCAATCTTGGGGAAGATCTTAGATAGGCTCCTTTTTAATCGCATTTATTGGTTTTGGGAATCCAGAGGACTGTTCCATGATTCCCAATATGGTTTCCGGTGCCAGCGTGGAGCTGTTGATGCATTGATGGACTTAGTTGGGCACATCAAACATTTGCTACGAAGCAACAAATTTGTCTTTGGCCTCAGCCTAGATCTGAAAAATGCATTCAATTCGGCCTGGTGGCCGCAAATTTTACGCAGATTGGGTGAGAGCAATTGTCCGGCTAACTTATTCCATCTTGCTGCTAATTATTTTAAGGATAGAGAAGCAATTATCTCTCTGGGGCATCTTCAATTTACACGTAAGCTACAACGTGGCTGTCCACAGGGGTCTGTTTGTGGGCCCCTGTTCTGGGATATTTTATTCGATAACTTCTTCCGTACTGATTTCGGCTACCAATGTCGTGTCTATGCATATGCAGACGATGCCTTCTTGGTTTTTCCTGCTCCATCAAGAAACTACATAGAAAGGGCAGCTACTGACATTCTTAAGAAAGTGTACAACTGGGGTATGAGTAATAAACTCAGTTTTAACATGGCAAAAACTAAGGGAATCGTTTTCTCCTCTCCGGGTGCCTCCGATCTTTACAGACGTGTACCTTGTATCAGGTTTCGTAATGAATCGATAAAGGTTGTAAGTCATCTCACTTTCCTTGGGGTTGTGATTGATCATAAACTCTCTTGGAAACAGCATATAAAACACATTACTAGTCGAAGTAACTTGACCTTTAATGGTCTTTTAAGGGTCGCTAGATGTAATTGGGGCCTCGGTCTTGAGGCAACTAATGCCATATATGATTGCCTGTTTTTACCAACCATTTCATATGCATCTGCTGTTTGGAGCGCTGCTGCCTCTCAATCTCATAACCATCGGCTTCTGAGGTCTGCACAACGGATTGCCTTATTACGACTTACCAGGTGCTATTCCACTGTTTCAAATGCAGCCCTCCCTGTTGTGGCTGGGAAGCTCCCCATCCTACAGTTTCTCCAATTTAATAGCAAACGTTTCTGTATCTCTAGGGGCAGGGATGTTGATATTAATGGAACCATCTTTAATGCCACCATGTTTGAATTAGACAGGCCTGTATCTACACTCCCACATCCTGCTTTAAGGAAGGGACTCTCTCCTCGCGTTACCTCTACAGAGATTGAAGCTTTTACAGATGGATCCAAATCGACGGATGGCACGGCAAGTGCCTTTGTGATCTTTCAGGCCGGTGAAGAGGTCTACAATAATTCCTTTGCTCTACACCCAGAATGCTCTGTCTTCCAAGCTGAGATCTTTGCTGTGCTGATGGCAATCAACTGGTGCAACACTAACTTTGTGAACAAACTGATAAACATCTTCACAGACAGTGCTGCGACTGTTGCTGTTTTGGGGAATAAAGATAACACTCACCCTGTTGCGAACGACATCTTCGCTGCAGCTTCTACGTCTTTTAACAAATATGCCATCAATTGGATCAAAGGACACAGCGGCATTCCGGGTAATGAACGGGCTGACTTTCTGGCACGAAACGTAACGCCTAATCCTGATACCCCTCCTGCCTACAATCTCATTCCTAAGTCAAGACTTAAATACCTTATCTGGGACAATGCCTTGGAGACCTGGCAACTGGATTGGGACAAGATCCCAGAACAACACATAACAAGACGTTTTATCCCAAAGGTCAAGGAACGTATTCAAAGCAAATGGATTCAACCCACACATGATTTAGTCCAATTTTTGACTGAACACGGGCGCTTTCGTGCTTACCTGAAAAGGTTTCACCATTCTAATTCTGACTGCTGTCAGCTCTGTGGGGTGCGGGACGGTGTCATGCACTATTTATACAACTGTCCTATGCTGGATGACATTAGGCATCAGTGCATGCAGCATGCCAATATAAGCAATCTAGACTGGCCAGTAAAGCCTGATTTTTTTCTACAAAACAACAGCAACTTTAACTTGTTAAAGAAATTTGTTGCACTCTACTCCATTAGATGTGGGATCCGTTGACCTGCTCTCTTGTGATCCGATTCACTCTAGCCTTGATGCCAATGTTTTTACATGCCTTGCTCTGCTATTACAGCATTTAGACTTTGATGTACAGTAATTTTATTTTAGTTATAGTGCACTTTTATTTTTTTTAATCATTTATTTAATTTTTATTCTTTTTTATTTTAATTCATTTATGTTATTTATTTTATTTTATTTTATTTCCCTTTTCTCTGCCATTTTATTGTATCCCTTGTATGACTAACGGCATGTATCTACTATGTACTTTTTGTATTTCTGCCTGGCTGTGCTCAGCGGTGCCAGAGAATAAAGATTATTTGACTGACCCACTGTGGCCTGTGATGTAAACGTTGCCAGGATATTTTGTAAGACCTTTATTTTTTTTATGAGTGATGATAGGCCCCAACACGGACAATCTAAGCCCCGCTGCAGACGTTCCCTCGCAGTATCGAGACTTCTTCGAACGCACTGCGCTGGATATCCAGGGTATCCCCTTCCTAATACCTTACAACGGCAACAAGTATCTATTAGTCTTCATTGATCATTTTTCTAGATGGGCAGAAGCCATCCCTTTGCCTGTTGATCACCGCAAAAACCGTGGCGAAAGCGTTCGATCACCCAAGTTATTCTTAGACATTCAGTCCCAAAGCAATTGCTCACAGATAGAGGATCAAATTTTGTCTCTAAAGTCATGAAGGAGGTCTACGAATTACTACGCGTGGAAAGGCTTCTTACTACAGCTTATCACCCCCAATGTAACGGAATGGTCGAGCGATTGAACAAAACATTGATCGACATTCTAACGCACTATGTTGACGCGGATCAGAGAAATTGGGATGAGATGATCCCCTATGCTCTCTTTGCGTACAACACAACGGTACACTCGAGCACCAATGAAACACCCTTCTTCCTTTTATATGGACGCGATCCGACTTATCCTTTTGACATAGTGACAGAACCCAATAGACCCCGATATGATATAAGCGAAAATTATGCGAGCGAATTACAAGCGAGGATGACCTCAGCTCACAAGTTAGCTCAAGAGCACGCGGAGAAAGCGGCGAATGATAGGAACACATATCATCAGCGCAAAAATAAACCCTATAAATTTTCAATCGGAGATAGAGTTTTCGTGAACGAAGTAGTTGTTCCCTCCGGTTTAAAGCGGAAATTAGCCCCTAGGTGGCACGGTCCATACAGAATAATTGCAGAGACGAGTCCCGTAGATTTCATAGTACAACACATCCAATCTGGAAAGAAATTGCACACACATGCTAACAGATTGAAACCAGCGATCGCTAGGCTAGAATTTGCACCACCAGAGGCGAGAGAAGACAAAACAAACGCGCAAGACATAAATTTGTCACCCCAAATCGTAGCCCAACCACAGATAGAACCAGTCGACCCCTGGGATGAGATTATTCTAGAATCATTGCAGCAGAGACAGACAAATATCGCGAGCTCCACCAGAGAAGCGGAGGCTGATCAGCCCCCGACCCTGTCGCCACCTGCACACCCCTATGCACTCCGAAGTCAAGGACCAGTGAGTGATTATCCCTGGGTCCTCCCTAAATCATCGGGAATTGTTCAGCCGAAAGTGACGATGGTGCAAGACGCGGACGAGTCCGAAATGCCACAAACTGAAAGTCTCCCGCGTTTGCCACCTAACACTCCAATCGGATTATTCACCAGTTGTAAATGGTAGCTTCTCTTTCTTATGAAAGAGAGGATATCATCGTCCAGATGGAGTGAGGTCCAATGTAAAAACGCGTGCGCATTTAGACAAATTGTCGCGTAAACGGAACTTTAGTAATGTGAACCTTTTTGATAGATAATGGAGAAAAGACTGTAAAAATTTACTCGTTCTTGTTGATATGTGTCGCCAACGAAATTTTGAATTTTGTACCTTTGTCGAGAAAAGGAATTATGTTTTGTTGGAAAGAATGAGATGTGAAATCAAGATTCACACACGTGGATCAAAACCGAAAAAATTGAAACCGAATCTGAAACAAAACTTCAGCAGGAAAAACATTGTCGCGAAAAACAATCAAGCAAAATCCCTCATGGATTGAGCGATTCATATAGTCCAACTGTGAGGAAAATTGATCCTCCTATTTTAAACGCGCGCGAGACAATCAGGTCTGTCACAAGGAATTGTAACAGTCGAATGAGTGGACTCAACGAAACATGACGATATTCGGAGATGTCGAAGTCGTCATCAAAATCAACCACCCAGAGTCAAACATTCAACAGAATCGAGGAAAATGTCCCCTCAGGACTACGTGACCTTGATTTGCGGTAATCTGCATCGGAAACCGATAGCAGAAACTGTCACGTATTCACCCGGAAAAAGCGCTGCCTGCAGAGGATGACCAGGTTGTTAGACACCCACCGTCCTTGCAGACATCCTTTCATTCCTTGTCTAGTACAAAATGGAGAACAGTCGCTCCAAAGTACTTGACGAGATTCTGTTGGAAACCGGAAACTTCCAAAGAAAAAAAAAGAAATGCACCTCGGAAGACACGTGACCATCGGACATGAAGTCAACACGTCCACGTGTCCCGGAAGTAGCAAAGAAACTTATTTTCTGAGTGACAGACCGACCAGACAAACCCCTTTTCGGCCTTCTGAAAGAAAATTGGAACCATAGGGATTGATATGGATTGCTCGAACGCCAAATGAAAAAAAATATAATAATTTATGTTGTCAAAATAATCCGTACCTTGACAGAAGTCAAGAGATGTTACACGAACTCATCAATCAATTGAAATTTTGTACGATCAAATGAGAATGAGATGTTGAAAAAAAAAACACACGCACACACACCCGATTTCAATGTAACGTGAGATCAGACACGTGCGAAAGAACAACAAAACTGTAGACCATTGTTGATGTTATGTCACTTCCGAAAAGACGGAAGCGTGGACTGACAGCTTCTAGAGCCGCCAGGAAAAATGTCGCTAGCCTCGAAGCCACATTTTTAAATGGCGGGGAGCCCTGTGAAGTCCCAAAAACGGGTTAACATTAATTATTTATATTAGAAGATTGTTAAAACGAATGTAGAAAATCGTCCATTGTTAAAAGGGACAAAAGCCGATCAAAGATCGTATTTGACGCGTTAGTCATTTGAAACCGCGACGCATGAAAAAAAAGGAGAAAGATGTCGAAAGACAAAAAGGCCTAATGTAAAATAAAACGCAATAATTGTAATGAGTAATGATTGTAGACGAATGTCCTCCAGTATAGATGGACCTTTGACAAGTCGCTCGTATACGAAATTTAGATCATTAAAATTAGGAAAAAGGGAAAAGTTAATTATAAAAAGGAACTTCATATCAAAGCATTGAATTTCAAAAATCTCTCAGACTAGACAACAATAGGGAAAATATGAGCGCAAGTTTCAAAGTTCCATCAATTCTTTCCATCCTGAGTAAACGGAGGGTGTCAAGTAGATTTGTCGAGGCGGCTCTTTCTCGTGACTCGAACAGGGGTCGTTTTTCGCTTGGAAACAAGCGAGGGACCAATCGAGAAGAGAGAAAGGAAGGACGTGGAGCCAATCAACATGAACAATACGAAAAAGAGAGATTGAAGTAATCGCCGAATTGGAAGGACAAGAGACTTTTCCGAGAGGTTTCAAGGGAGACAAGAGGTGTTCCAAGGTGTCCATCGAAAGGTCCGCCGACGCCAACCGACGAGTCGCTGCACCTGCCGCTGCCCCGGGGCCTTCTATCGAGCGACGATAGGAAACACATCGGCACAAAAACGTTCGAACGTTCACCTTTGTAACGATCTGTGTATAGTGTGAGTTGTTTTATATTTAAATAAACGGGTTTCTTTGTGAGACACTTATTGTCTGTGTCATCCTCCCTCACACCCACACGCGAACGACCCTAGACCATCCTGTCGCGGGATTAACGATCCCCCCCTAAAGGTCGGCGAACTTTCACAATAAAAGAAAAATAGAAAAGAGAGAAATTCAAGATGAAATAATGTAGATTTATATCACTTAAGTTGGAATAAAAGTTATTGAGATTGGTTTTTGACAGAGAAAAACTATGAATAATCGAAACAATAGAAATACAGTAGATGATGTAACTTTCCTTAGTTTAGCTTTATCAAGCATACATTTGCCCAGGCATAGCAATACTGGCTACATATTCGTAATTCATAAGTTCATTCATCTCTTTCTACAATATTTCCAATACTTTGTTTTTACTTTTCAAGTTATATTACGCTGTATTTTACAGTAAAACTTCTCTAATGCGAAGCTTCAAGGGGCAGGAAAAACTTAGACGATTCATTCGCCACTTTTGAACAAATTGCACACTGCATGCATTTTTGTCACTTCTGAATAAATTTCCATTATGCATTTGCATCATGTGAAGATTCTTTCGTAGATTTTTTTTTTTTTTTTTTTGTTTGTTTGTTTTAAACAACCCGTACAATGCCTTTCAGTAAAATGTTGAATGTAACTAATAGAATAGAACAGTTTTGCGGGTACCGTACAGTACATGTTGTTGAGATAAAGCGAGAAAAGCTCTCGATTTGGACTGGAACGTTGTGTGAAAGTTGGTGTTTAATAGTAGATACAACTAACTGTGAAAATTTCATGGAAATCCGATAATTAGGATCACTTTGAATAGAATAAATATTAAAATTCGAGTCGGGGAAAGTAACATAAGTCGGTGTCGAGGGACCATGAAAAACTTCGACTTGGAGAAAATTCGAGTTAAGAAATTTAAGTTGGAGACGTTAAATTCCTATGCTATTCTATTGAGACGTACCGGATACAGGTATACCTCGCCTTACGTCAGTAATTGGTTCCAGGAGGCGACGTAAGTCTGATTTACTTGTGTAGTTTCGACGTAACGGTGGAAAACGCCAATAATGAGCACTTAAAGACCGCTAAATAAGACGACGACACAGAAACACAGATGTTTTCATGTTTCGTTCTCTAGGATTTATGATGATTATACTAACATTTACTGTAAATGTATATATTTTTAATATGATTTTGTGCGCTTTTAACGCTTTTCTAGTGATATTACGACTTCAGTATTTGTGGCGGACGGATGTAAAGTCGAATAAAATGACAAACTTGATTTTTATTTTTCCATATACTTTTTTGATAAACGACGTAACTCGAGGTATACCTGTACTTCGTTTTCTTCGAGTTAGACATTTTAGTTAGAGAAGTTTTACAGTATTTGTAATCTATAAAATTAGAAATGTTTATAACGTTGATGTTAGGAATTTTCGAAGTGCTTGAAAGCTCATCATAGTTTATCGTATTTTTAAGATTTATTTTTATTTTAATATTAATTTATTTTACATTTTGAATTAATCCCTGTCGGTTAATTTCAGAATGTAAATTTTCAAACCAACTTTTTATATGGAAGAAGGCTTCTAAATGCGGCAGAAAACGTTTGTAATTTAAAATAAACGTCGCAGGAGTAATTTAAACATTCCCTACCATTTAGATTATTCTTCCAAATTTGACTCCATTTCATGTAGGAAATTTATTGAAAAGTTGTAATCCTGTTATGGCCTCAATTAAACTACAGTAATACCTAACGTGACCATTTATTTTTTGACTCAAAACGGGACATTGGTTTATTTAGGTTAATTAACAGATAGTCAATAAAAAAAACACTTTTTTAAAGTTATTTATTCAGAAAAAGTCAGTTAGCTTAAAAGTTACGAATTAAAAAATACATATACCCGAAACGTTTAGTTATATTTACATTTATCAGAGGAACAAATTTGCTTTAATATAGCTGGTGATGATTTTAAGTAAGAATGAAACTCTTGGCACGTTTTTTTTATATTCACCTTAATTATCAACATCGCCTTTAGAACTAAAATTTGTAACTGGGTCTTCTCAGATGGCCACAATTTGTTCATCATAGAAAATACTCTTTCTACTGGAGCATTTGTAGCAGGCAAACATAAAATATATTCAATTAAAATAGAAAAGTTTCCATGCTGAAGATTGTTGGCTTGAAAGTGTTTGAATACTTCCACCCAACGAGTTTCCGTGGAAACATTTAGATTATCCCATTCGGTTACTTTATCCGATGTAATGTAGTTACAAATTAACGAAAATTCGTCAAAAACTTCTGCATCTTTATTACAGTCAATATATTCCTTTTCAATTAATACATCCAGAGATTTTTGAACGTCTTCCCATGCGGGGACCTTTTTTAAATCTGCCCAATAAAATATCTCCATTTCTTTGGTAAGAAAGCAAGTCCACTGCTCCAGATATTCACGGCTTGTTTGATAAAATTCTGTAGCCGCCCTTTTCACAAACTCTTCATCTATGTCAGTAGCATTATCTTTCGATTTCACTATTAATTGACGGACCATAAATGGAAGAAACTGATTGGTCTGTTTCTGAGTCAAATTGTCTTTTAGTTGATTGATTTCTTTTGCAGCTTCAATTGCCGATACAGTCTGACCTTCCAGTTTCAATACAGCTTGATGAAAACTTGCTGACAGAGCGTGTAAAAAATAAAGCCACAATTCGGATGTGGGATCTTCAAAAAAGTTTTTTAGTAACAGGGGACATTTTTCAATACTCAAAAAGTAGTTTTTTAATGGCTGATACATTTTTAAAACCCTTTCCAAGGCAGGCATAAGAGCAAGCCATCTAGTTTTGCTATAGCCGAGCATTTGTTGATATTCCGTTTCAGTTTCGGCGCAAAACTCCTTTAGAGCTTCAATTCGAATCGTGTAAATATAAAAAAATGAATATATCTTCACAATAATGCTTTCGTAATCTAAGAGTAGCCTGTCTGCAGCAGATTTTATTGCATTCTGAATTACATGGGCTCCACATCCAATACCTATCAATGGCTTTTTCAGTGATGATTGCAATTTCGTTAACACATTGTTAGTTCCTCGCCTAGCCGCACCTCCGAAATTGACGTTGGCATTGTCTCCGCAAAATGCCACGACTTTTGCTGTCAAATTATTATCTGTCAACACTTGGTTTTAATAATATACGGATATTTTTGCTTGTAAGTTAACCCTCTTACGCTCAACCTGCAGAATTTTCTGCAGTTGTTTTACTCCCTCTAACGCTCAAGCTGCAGAATTTTCTGCAGTTCAGAGTTAACGGTTTAGAAAAAATATTACTTGAGAACTATACATCTTAGACTCTCGCAGTTTTCACGATTGTTTTCTTCTGTGTTTAATTTACATAGAAAAAATTGTTTTGGATTTTTTTATTAAATAGATTTGTTATTTTGGATTTTTTTAAAAAACACAACTCAAGGTCATCTATAGACTAGAGGTAAACGTTCCTTTTTCTGTCTTTTTCTTTAATTTTTGTGCTAATTTTTGTGTTAATACAAATTTATTTAGTTCATTACATATGTCCATTATACTTTTCATGATTTCTGATGATATATATATATTTTTTTAACGTAAAAGCAATATATAAAAGTCACTTTTGTTGATTTTTTTATTATTTTGTTAGTTTTTGTACTAATTTAAGCTGTTATATGTTTGTTATTGACGGCTTTCTGTTATTTTTCACAGTTTTGTTCACTTTTGTTAATTACTTTATAACATATAATAGTGACAAATATTGTAAACAAAAGCACGTGTTTTAGTGGTGACGTGAGAGGTCATGTGACCGCAGAAACGCCTGGTGACGCCATTCTACTTCCTGTGACCTACCTATGACGTAATATCCAAAACATCAAAATAATTTAGTATATTAAATGTTTTTTATTATTTAAAACTATAATTTCGCTAAATGAATTCATTTATTGTTGAGATATTAATGATAAATTAAATTTAAATATATTAAAAGAATAAATGAATTTTATTATGAAAATAATAATAATAATAAGTTATTAGAATAAAAACTACAGAAAATACATTCTAATAATTATTTTGTAATATATTAATAAGTTAAATATATTTTATAATATATAAAATATATTATTTCAGTATGGAAAAGATAATTTCTGTTCTGATCTCCAGATGGCATTAATGTAAATATATTCCGTTTTTACTTTATATTTAATTTAAAAATTTAAGTAATTCTACTTAATTGAAAATTTGTAAAAATATACAATTCTAAATGTTAATATTTTTATGAATCAAATTAGAAGTAACATTACTTCTATTTTTTTAATAAATAGTAACTTTATAAATTGCATATTTTTTGTTTAATGAAAAGAGAGGCTGTAAAAAAAATATATATATATAAATATTTTAGTTTTTTAATGCAATCACATAACATTTACACTAAAATGTATTAACAGGTATATAAATAACTTGGGAAGGTCTTTACTTTAAAATTTCGTTACAAGATGGCATACGTGTAGCCTGTCATAAATGCGGAAAAAAAATTATTATTTTTTACTGCAAGTTACGTAATCGTAACTCTAGTAATTACGTAATTACTTGTACTGACGCGCGATTAGCGCTTAATTATTTTTTATGGGATTTTTTTATCGAATTAATTTAATTAATTAACAGATTTTATTACATACACGTTGAATAAAATATAGAGGACAGAAATAGCAATAAAAATTGGAAATTTTGTAAAACATTTAGAATTATACTGTTATACTAAATATACATTGTTTTAAAATAAATTTAATTAATAATTTTCTGAATAGAACTGAAAATTTATTTAATAACTATGTTTCGTAAGAACTATTTTAGGCTGATTATTTTGATGATTTAATTGACAAAACTAAGTTTTTAAATAAAAGTTTACTTATGCAATGAAATGTGATATAGTTAATTGTTTAAACTTAAAAGTTTATTAAGTTTATTTTTAAAATTTGTGATATATGTGATATATAAAAAGTGATGACGTTTTATTGATACTAATAGTATTTAATGAAAAGATTTTTTTAAATGTTCATTTAATAAAGATTAAACATTTTATACTTTTACAAAATTTCCAATTTTTATTGCAGTTTCTATTCCCTATATTTTATTAAATGTAGATTAATAAAATCACTAGAAGTAAAACTAGGGTAGAAGTTATTGACATTCCACGGGTGGGCTAAATTATGAGCGTAAGACTTATAGGTTTATCAACAATCTCTGATCAGAGTGGACAACTTTCCTTTTTCAATTTCGCGATTGTCGTTAATGTAATGAAATTGTATTATGAGAAGAAATAATAAAATCGTTTTATTATTAATTAATAAATTTTTATTGAGCTTAAGAAAATATTAAATAATTAAAAATACATTTAAAAAGATATACATTTCATTTTGTTTTGATATTTCCATTTCTTCTTGTGAAAAGATATTTCCATTGCTTCTTGTTTTATTAATTGGTCAAGAAACTAATTCATTAACGTTGCCAGTTTTTAAAACACTTTATATTTAATGACAAGTTTTACATTATCACAACACAGTGTTAATCTTTCAGAATTACTATAATTATTTATAAATTTGATTTAATGAAGTGTGAAAGCATTAAATAATTTCACAATTATTATATAACATTTAAAGACATATAAACTTTTAGTTTAAATGTCTAACTTTACAGACCATACAATTAAATAATACTAATTATTTTTGAAAAATAAACCATAATACAAAATATACTTTATCTATCTTCTAAACATATATATTTTTTAATCAAATTTAATACAATAAACCCTATAAAGTGTAATTAACTCAGATTTTAACTACATATTGTTATAGATTAAATACAAATTAAAATGTAAAGTACCATAACAAGAACAATTGTATTATTATTTGATAAACATTTTTTTCATTTATTTTTCCATTTGAAATAAAAGTGAGTTTTGCAAGCCCAAATGGTAAATTAACAACCAAATTTCCTACTAAAATAAATATTTTACTTATTCTGTAGAAATTATTCTAGTAATGTAAAATATATATATATATTTGTTATAAAATTGATGATTAAATAAATACAAGAAAAAAATAAAGTTTAAAAGATTGTATTTATAGTACAACCTCTTTACAGTTTATTTACTTTGGGTTACTAGTAGAATGTAAAGTTTACATAGATCTGCTGATAATATCAATATAGGCCCTCTAAAAAGATTTTCAGATCTGCCAACACTGATTTTGATTTGTCTAAATGGAAATTGTGTAATTAAAAACCACATATGATCTTAATTGTAATATAAGACCTTTTTAAATCATTAAGATTTAAAAATGGTGAGAAGTAGGTTTCTAAATTAGCTTTGTAACATTACTTCATATATAAATACCATTTATTTAAAGTATAAAGTCTTTTGAATTTAACAATTATTTTAACATTTAAAATGTATAATATTATAATAATATTTATTAATTTTATTATACATTAATAATAAAAAAATATTATATACACAGAAATACTTCAACTCTGATAGCATTGTTAAACAATACAATTTTTTAAATTAATATTTTTAAAATGAAAATACGTCAAACTTTTGTCTTTTTAAAAATTTTTTCTCTTCAATTATAAAAACAATTACGATAATCAGAGAGAGAGAGAGAGAGAGAGAGAAAGTGTTTATAGACAAAATAAAAATAATAACCGGATTTTATCATTTTCTAATCACATCTTCAATATTTCAAAACTGAATTCAGTTTTCATCCAGAAGATAAACTACACAAAAAAAAAACTTAAATTGAAATCATCAATTAGAAAATTCTGTGGCATTTCTAACAATTTAGCTAACCAGAACGAGAGAGATAAAGATCTGCAATCAAGGTCAAATATTTGCAAACACTGGTGACCGGCCTGTGTCTATTTACAGCTTGTTTTTAAAAAAATTTTAAATTTTAAGATTCCAATAACCCACGGTTTGACACAAGAGATTGTGGCACTTCTTTTTTTATCATATTCTTTTTGATTATAATGTTAAACAAATATTCAGTGTATAAATATAAACTAAAAGTTATGAAATAAAATAAATTATTATTATTTTTATTTCAATTTAGCAAAAATAAATTTTTCTAAAACGTATATGCATTACCTTAATTAAAGCACAGACTGCTTTTATATAAAAACCAATTACTAATAAAAAAAACATTACATTTATCTATCTACGTTTTTAAAATTCAAGATAAAAATTGAATTAAACAAAAGAAATCCATATGAGTACTTATTATTTTTTTAAGATATTATATTTAAATAAATGATCTTAACTTTTCTGTATAACTTGTCATCTTAAACAGTTATATTTCCTAAGAATAAAACGATTTTACTACTACAGTAAACAAAAATTGTATTTATAGCATTTAAATCTCTTAAAATATCAAAGTCTTGTTTTAAAAGCTATTAATTTTACATGACTTTTGCACTTTATAATATAGAAAATACATTAAACAAAAAAATTTTTTGTTATGTATTTTGTTAAATTATTAAATGAATAAAATTGACTGTGACAATCAGAGCCTGTTACAATCTACTCTCTTTCTACGCTATTTAAATATCAGTAGTTTTGTACACTTTAACATCTCATTTTTATATGATACAGGCTTACAAATATCTGTTAACTTTTGAAACTATTATATTTGAATTTCGTTGATTTACAAATATATAATATAATTATAATTAACACATACAACATATGATTATTGTTTTAAAACATAATTTATATAACTATTAATAATTAAATGTAAGTTTACACTAACATTTAAATGTTTCATTTTCAAGAAAAGCATTATAAAAAGAATTAAAAAGATCGGTTTTATTTGCTGACTGTATAACATGATGTACTGTACTTCGTAGAAAAAGAATGCACCAGGACACAGCTGTGTTTCTGTAAGAAGCCGACTTCCAGGGGCAATCAGTTAATTGCGCGTCAGTGATGGTCTAGGGCAGTGGTTCTTAACCTTTTTATACTCGCGACCCATCAAATATTTTATAATTTTTTGTGACCCCATTTTTTAATAATTTATATTTGATAATTTATCTATAATAAATTGATTTTTTTATTATTGCTTTATTTTTTATATAATAAATGTAAATCATAACTTTATTATTTCATTATCTATTAAAAAACATTTAAACTTCACAATTAAACATGAAAACTCATTAATTTTTAACAGAAAATAAAATAAGAAACATGTCGATAAATCGATCCAATGTCGATGCTAAAACTAAACTAAAACTAAAACGCCCACTTGTAAGGATTTTGCATAACTTTTGCAAAAATATTTAAATTTTCAAAGCCTACTATTTTTCCTAATTATTTTTAAAATTCCAAGCATTAATAGTTTCTTAAAATTGCTTTGGAATAAAAGAAGTAAATACTGCGGAGTAAATAGCATATTTGCATTTATTTCTTCTGTACTAACAAAGTTGTATGTAAGAAGAAATACAAAATAAATAAATAAAAACTAAATAGAAAAACTTTATCTTTCTTATTTCACTTTTCAATACGATATTCGGATTATACATCAATTTTCTTTTTATTATATTCTGAAGGAAATTTTGCATAATTTGGCGGCCCCCGGCAAACTTCTTATGGACCCCCAGGGGCCGCGGCCCCCCTGTTAAGAATCACTGGTCTAGGGTCCATTCGTATTCATTTGTTCGATAAGCCAGTAAAAACTGTAGACTTCTCTAAATGTATTTTTAATATCACAATTACATTCTGAATCGCTAGCCACGATATAAGGGCTAAAATTAAAAATAAATTATAAAAACTTGGTGAAATAAAATGTGCGGTGGATATACATACCTGGTACAATGTATTGTTCGATTGTATTAATATACTTTTAAAGAAAATTATAATTAAAATATAGCTTTGTAAAGAAACGTACATAAAAATAACATAAAATATTCTTTACTTTTTAAATCTTAAAGCAATCCACTTAGTCAAATATCTTGATACGAGTAGCTAATGGATGGAACTAGTGACGGTCCAGGTAGGTGTGTAGTGAGTGTGTGCGTGCCAAATCCCGAGGGTGCCGATACCGGTCAATGTCAAATGCCTCTTTTGTCGCATCACTAGTATATCTCAAAGGACGCCACAGGGCTGTTGTAAATTTTAAACGTTTCTCACCGTAGCTGTAAAAATCTAACTATGTTAAACTTAATAGTCATTCGTTTTCTAACTAATTCGTTTTAATACCAGGTGTACACGGAAATCAGTTTCCCACTGTACTGAGCGAGTGATTGGTTCTGTTAAGCTTTTGTTGAAGTAAAATTCTGGCTCTTTCAACAGGGTTTTATTTATGTCCCCATTCCCTAATCTCTTAATTATTTAGTCACTTCTTAAGTAGAAATAAGTCGAAACCAGTTACTTTGTACCTGAATATCTGTAGCCTTGAGAAAACAGTGGAAAGACAAATTTTTATGACAACGGATATATAAATCGTAAATTTAAGGAAAATAAATTCTAAAGCTTTTTTTTGTACCATTGTATGTACTGTACGTCTCATTCATTAAATTTGGTTGTAAATGATGCTGCCAAAGTAACAGTTAATTTTTAACACTGTACTAGAATTGTACACGTTTTTTCTGCATCCCCTTACAGATGGGACATACTAAATCGTAATGTCACCGGTTTAACATCGAAATCCGTAAATAATATAAGATGGGAGAGCGGAATAAACGCAGAATAAATATATCAAATATTTTAATGGAGTTTTTTTAAACTCCTGTCAACTATACAGAACTATCATAAAAACGTGCCAGTAAATTCCTATCGGTTGGGTTAAGTTATAAATCTAGTCTACGGTGGGCAACCCTTTTTATAACATGAGCCAGAATAAATTTTACGTTTTTTTCCGCGCCGTAGTAGTTAATTGACGCCTTCTTGTGACTCGTAATTTTTTTAGTCTGCAAATATGAAATAAATAAATAAAAAGTTAATTACTACATTTATTTCTCTTATCGTTTTCGAAAATTACAAAGAATTGGAAAAATAACTATTAAACCAATTTAATAATCTATTAAAGATCTCGCGGGCCGGATAGAAACTTTTCGCCAGCCGTAGCTGGCCCGCGGGTTGCCCGCCGTTGATCTAGTCTCCTCCTTATTCACATAATCGGGCGACAGTGGCCGAATATCTAGCAGGCGGCTAACAGCCCACAACCGCTCCGGGATATAAAGTCGCGTACTCTTTACGCGTGTGTCGCTTCTACCAGCTAAACCGTGACGTTTGTGCTATGTAAAGCGCATGCGCCAATGCCTATAATCTGGCTGCTTGGAAGTTGACAGGCAGGCGGATAACAGCCCACAACCGCTCCGGGATATAAAGCTGTACTCTTTACGAGTGTGTCGCTTCTACCAGCTAAACCGGGTGATGTTGGTGCACTGTAAACTGCATGTGCTAATGCCTATATAATCTGGTTGATTGGAGGCTGACCCGGTTTCGACATTCCTTCCGCCACCGAATTATTCGAATATACAATAGCAATCTTATCGTTTTTTTTTTTCACATGTAGTATAGAAATTTGTAAAAGATACATAATGCAGTTATAATAAAATATTAATTTTAATTAATTCAAAGTACGTTAAAATATGAAAATTTATATTTTATAAAATTCAAGGGAAGGTCATTGGAAGGTGGAATCGGCGCTTCCATCGCTTCCAATGACGGCACGCCACTGAGAAAGACCCAGACAAAAATGCAAAAATTGGTCACACAAAGATTGCAGAGGTGTAGAAACACAAAATAATTATAAATGTGACTATTATCATATGTAAATCTTTAAGTGAAATTATGAGTGAAATAGTCTATCCATCGAGCGGAAATGCCCGACATGGTCTGGCATTTCCTCTCGATGGATAGGATTAATAACAATTTTAAAAGTAACTTGTAGCCTATGTAAAATGAATAAAACCAAATTGTAAATAACACTTAAAACTTATATTTTACTAATAAAGTTTTGATGTTTGTATAAATTTAAGTGTGTTATTTTAGTTTTCTCTTAGGGGCATTACCCTACTTTCCCTTACATTATATTGTTTTTTGCTCATAAAGAACATTACATGCTACCATCAAACAATTCACAGTGAAACAGAAATTGCAAATAGGATTTTTTAAATCACGGTCCCAATCAATCATTAATCCAATCGATATACTAGAATAGCAGGCAAAATTGGGAACAATGTTTATCTCATTTTTACTTTCTTGGCTGTTATATATAACAGAGAGAAAGTATGGCAATCAGTCAAAAAATGACTTCCCAAAATTTTTGGACTCAGGGGACCTGGAAACGTCGAGAAATGAAATAAAGTCGGTTTTTTTTTTTTTTTTTTTTGTCTGTATGTGTGAATGTTAGCGTGTGGGGAGCACAATTTTGTCACCATCTTTGAAGCTTAATAACTTGTGTATTTGTCGAAAATTTCTGAAATTTTGCAGGGAGGTTTGTTTATTAGGGGATTAATTCTATTAAATTTTGGTGATTAAAGGTCGAGGTCAAGGAAGATAAATTGATGATAAAAGACTTAATGACGATTTTACTCGTTATTAGCATTTACAATTTTTTTTATAAATCCATCCCAACCCTCAAAATTAAACTTTTTTTATTTTATAATAATCAAAAATATAAAAAAAATTAAATAAAATATAACAGATGGCGCCACCAAATGTTGCAGGAAAATTTAAGCTAGTTTTTTTTCGGACATAACTTCTGTGAAAGAACGTAAAAATGTAATTCCTGTGTGCATATTTGTACTAGACGGCGCTATGTTGGCGCAGTTTACATTTTTTTGGTCATAGGTCACTATATTGTTTAGTCTGCCACGTCACTTGTGGCACGTTCTTCCCTCATTCAGTTTTTCTTCGTGTTACATCTAACTGTATATTTCTGTGCGTATATATATATTTATATTAATTGAATTTGAACCTACAAACAACACCCAAGACAATAATATATAATAAATATTTGAAGTCGTAACTTCTCTACTGCTAACAAAAAATTTTGTATTAAATATTCATTTTCATTTATTATAAATCGTAAACGTTAAATGTCCGATTATTTATGGAAATTTATATGTGAATATGTTGCATAGAGGAAAAAATATATATCAATTTAAAAAGCTTGTTTAATGGTTTTTAATGGTAGAACTTTATTTGAAAAGAATTTACATCACATTAAACATTTCTGTCTTTTACAAAAATTATAATTTATTTTTGATAACTGATAAATACTTTAATCAAGGTGCTCATATGTTATAATAAACTATGAGATAAACATAAAAGAGAAACAATAAATAAAAATTTTTGAAATTTAAATACTTCTTATTAAATACAGTAATACCTCGACTTACGCGATTTTTAAATCTTGTCGATTCGTCTTTTGTTTGAGTGCCACACAACTCTTGATTACTCACTCCCCCCACACTACGTTCGGACGTGTCGCGCAGAATCGACGCATAGCTACAATTTATTTTGTGTTATTTATTTCTGTGTTTGTTATATCTACGGAGACTTGAGAGACTCCACTATGTCATCCAAATGAAGCAGAACTGATTCTTCTGCATCAAACAAGAAAAGAAAAACGTTATCTTTGGAATGTAAAGTTAACATTATTAAAGACTTCGATACAGAAATGAAAATTTTAGAAAATATAGACTCCAACGAAGAGCGCATTTCTTCTACAAAACGAGAAATGAAAAAATTATTAGCATGCTACGAGGAAATTTTGCAGGAAAAAAAAATCTTTGAGCCGTCAGACGAATTTGTTAGATTTTATGAAGCCTTCTACATCTAAATAACTTCGGTTTACGATTTTAATAATATAATTTGTTGTACATATGTATTATCTACGATTTTATTAAACATTATTTTTTAATTTATTGTTTTCTTTAGTCTCTGGCCCCAATTAAAAATAATATGTATGTATTTATATGCGAAATTATACCCCGACTTACGCGGTTATCACTCGGTCCCACCTATCGCGTAAGTTCGGGGTATTACTGTATTTAATAATAATAAAATACTTTCTGCTAAATAATAATTTTTGAATATTTCAAAATATTATTTAGGCCCTATACTTAATAGACCTTTTAAATGACATTATTGGAACTTCAATACAATTTAATAAAATGCCAGATAGCTATATTTTAAATATGTTAAACATTATAGACTTAATAAGACAGTAGAAACAGTTAAAAATATTTTTTAAAAAAAGAAACATTTTCCCAACATCTCAATTAGAATCTCATAAATACACACTAAGCCTTATAATATACCATATTGAGTAAAATATGACAATAAATGACCTTAAACCTCACATATAGACTATTATAATGTAACATTTATAAACAGGTTAAAAACTTTTCATAGTTTTACTATTTAAATTAGCAATAATATAAACTAAAAAAAATACAAATTGCCATTTTTAAAAACACTATTAATAATAATGAATAAAGTAAAATGAATTACTAAATTTGTAATTCATATAACAACAACACAGACTAAAATTCAGACATTTTTTGCCATTCCATTAACTCTTTTCCAAAATTCGCACAGAAGTTCCGTTAAAATAAATCTGTCAATATTTTTACCAATCATATATATGATAAACCAATCTCCCACAGACAATCGCTTAATTAACAATTCCAAATAAGTTTCCCGTACAAGCCTGTAACGTATGGATAAGATATACAATTTCATCTTTCCGCTTATTATTAAAACAATACGGCATATGACAGACACGGCACTCAATATAATTAAGATGATAAACCAGAACCATAAAAATATAAAAATCTTTTCGTTAATTACATTTAAACTTAACACACACAAATTATCAATTTTTCTTATTGTACCGGATGGTCCATAATAGTAAAAAATACATTTGGCCATCCTCGGAAAGGTTTCCAGCATTGGATTTATTACAGAATTGTTATCGTACATGTTGTATTTGATTACTTCTATTCCGTAATTTAAGAATTCTCCATTTAAAAATACATCAACCAAATACATTTGAGAAATGGAATTAATTAGACAATAATTCACAAGCAAAGTAACGAAGAGCGTAACAATCGTGATATCCCATACTTTCGTGTAGAAACTTAACTACGGTAGCAATATTTTCTCGCTTCTGAGTTTCTTCGCACATAATGTTGTTATTCTTCAGACTCAAAACTTGAATTATGCCACCTTCGCGGTATTTCCACATCCATCTTGGCAAGTAGAAGAGGACGGACTGAAAGAACAAGAAGCACACCCATTGATAATATTTGTGCTGATAGAGATGCTCTTCTTTTTGATATTTTGAATTGATTCCGGGAAACATGCTTTCTTCTTTGCTCATATTTGGCTTCTTTACTGTAAATGTGCCGTAAATCCAACAGTAAGTACCCATCATCTGTTTATCGATGTCTTTTCTTTCCACGCAGAGCATGGGTTCGCCGATATATTGTTTTGCTGATAGAATGGCGCAGAAAACGAGTAATATAATGTGTAGATATAATGGAGACGAAATACCACGCTATCTATATCTATTCTGTTTATCTTCACTAACTTCCTTATTACATCAAATTTCAAAAGCTCCAACATTTTGAAATTAAATATTTTACTGAAACGTCTTAATCTTAATCTTAATCTTGTCGGTTGGACGCTTGCTGCGAGGCTTAGGCGTCCCGTGGATGTTTAGTTGGTGGCTGGTCGTCCTCTAGCGGTGAAGTCAGGCAACAGCTTGTCGGCGTGTGTTGATGAGAGCGGCGGTGACGCCCACAAGTAGCGGAACGTTTTGACGTACTCTTTGAAAAAAATAGTCAGAGCTTCCTGGCAGGTGGAGAGAGGATTGAGGGTAAGGTAGTTGGAGATCTTGGGGTTATGTGGCGTGGTGAGAGGATAGTCGTTTAGAATTTTTTGCCGGATATTGTTGAAATTGGGGCAGTAGTCGAGTCGATGCGAAGACGTGTCGATCTGGTCGGGGCAAGTACTACATTTGTCCGTCTTTTTGATTTTCCGGGAGAAGAGAAAGTGGTTAGTAAGCAGCGAGTTGGTCCTGGCACGGTTGACGAGGACGTTCATGTAGCGATCAGTGATGGAGGGAATGCTGGCATACGAAGATTCGTTCAGCCAGGGGTAATTGGAGTGGTTACGGTAGTGATTCCAGTCGTCTTTGATGATCGTAGCGCAAGATCACGGAGAGGTCTTCAGGTGTGATGTAGTTGGAGTTGACAGAGGTGGACGGGTAACTTTTGGCGAGGGCGTCAACCTTTTCATTGATTCCGATACCCAGATGAGCTGGAGTCCAAACGAGATGTAAGTTTTTGCCATGACAGTAGTGGATGTGGAGACGTTCGTGGATGCTTCGAATGATGGTAGGGGAGTTGACATTATAATTTATCAAGGCAGAGAGGACAGATTTGGAGTCTGTGCAGATGACGGCGTTGTTGCAAGAGGTGGTGGCATAAGAGATTGCTTGTAGGATGGCATAACCTTCAGATGTGAAGATGGAGGACTCAGGGTGGAGGGTATAGTGGGCTGTGATGTTGTGAGTATCGTCGATATAGGCTGCGGAAACTCTGTGAAGAGTTTTGGAGCCATCGGTGGCAATGAAGGTGAGGGAAGGATGATGACTGCGCCAGATCTTGAAGAAGAGACGAATACTGACTGTCGTTAGGCTTATTTGTGCACTGGAAGTCGTAGTCGTCGAGAGAGATATGATGATCCATGTGAAGGTGGGTGTTGGGTGAGGGGATACTGTCGAGCGAGATGGTGATGTTGTGGCGAATAATCCAGTTGCGGGTGAAATGATTGAGTGGGATTCTGACCAGGGTAACACCGTCAGGGTGGTGAATATGATGTAAGATCTCGTAGAAGAGGCGGTCGTCGTTCGCATTTTTTAAGTACGTGCTATACTGTTTGATGATGATCTTTTGGAAGCGTAGTTCGATCGTGGTCCTATTAACGGCACGGAGTGTAACGGTGTTGTTGGTTATGAGGGGAAGACCCAGACATAACTTAAGATATTGTATTTGAATAGAATTGAGGGTCTTGTAGTGGGTGGGTGTGAGGGAAGCAATGTCAGGGGCCGGATGGCCGAGCGGTCAAGGTGGCAGCCTACCGCTCTGGGGACCCGGGATCGAATCCGAACGGGTCGAAAAATCCCCAGGAATTTTTCGGGGGGTGGTCCGTTCGGATATGTCGGGCCCCGTCCCTCACCACCCGGTCGCCCCATTGTGGGCCTGGCCGAACCCATAATGGGCCTACTAAAAGAGGCCCTCTTAGTGCCCACAGGGCGGAAAGAGTTAAAAAAAAAAAAAAAAAGGGAAGCAATGCCCGGAATTGTGTAGGTAATAATGCTACCGATGATACTGTCGGCAATGATAATGAGGTCTTTGGGGGATCCACCGTGCTTCTTGTTGCAGAAAATCTTGAAGATATTGAGGAGACGATTGCATTTGCTATGAATGTAATGGATGTGGGCGGACCAGGTAAGAGTAGAAGTGATGTGGATGCCGAGGAGCTTGACCCTACGGACAACGGGGAGGGTTTGGTCATGAATGGCGCACTTCTGAGGTTGACAAGTGATGGCGTTGTGCTCGGTCCAATCCGCAAAGGAGGTGAGAAAGTGATTGGTGTGATATTGAAGATCAGAGTAATTGTTGGCGTGGATAATGGCGGTGATATCGTCGGCGTAAATGTAGATTTGAGTGTGATGATTCTCCAGATGGAAGATGTCTTGCATGAATAAGGCAAAGATGAAGGGGGATATGACACTGCCTTGTGGGATACCTTGGCAAAGAATGTGCTCAGAAGATAGGAGGCCTCTCCATTTCACTGTGTTAAGTCTGTTGGTGAGGAAATCCTGAAGCCATAAAAGGGAGTTGCCTTTCAGGCCTTTCTGAATGGCTTTTTGGAGAAGGATGTGATGTTTGACGAAGTCATAGGCATGATAGAGGTCCAAGGAGATAATGTTCAGACGCTGATTAGCGTTCCGCAAAGTGTGTTTTATGTGCCATGAAACTACTTACTCACATAGATAGAAATTACTGAAACGTCTTGGCACGAGACAAAACCAACGCCCTCCAAGTTCTTAGTTAGCTCCGTAAATTATTTTAAAATATGTTTAAAAATATTCTATTGCTTTTTTTTATAAATATATTCTTAAAAGTTTTTAAAATACATTTATTAATTTGATTACTATAGATTTTTTGAAATATATTTGTTTTTTTTTAATTTTAGCCGCGAGTGATTAAATATAGCCTAATTATAGCCAAAACTGCAAAGATAAAAATATTTACTTGCCTATTAAAAGAAAAATAATTTAAATATTGTATTGAAAGTTATAAAAATATTTTAGTTTAAAATATTTTAATAATTTTATAAATTAGCGTATACGATTTAAATTTTATTTTATGAAATTAATTATTATAAATTTTTAAATATTTTAATTGAAACATCGTTAAGGTATTCCGGTAGTACTGTATATTTTAGTTTATTATTTTTTTTATAACTCTTTTTGCCCTGTGGGCACTAAGAGGACCTGTGTGCCCTCTTTTAGCAAGCTCATCATGCGTTCGGCCAAGTCCACAATGGGGCATCTGGGTGGTGAGGCATATCCGGACGGACGCAGGCAGCGAGTAAAGAGAGAACCTATTGAAACTAAAGGAATTGAAATAGGTCTGTTTGACTTATAAGTCCAAGTGTTTCGCTGGGCTGTGCCCCCTTTCTAGAAGAGAGGGTCCCGCTGACCGTTTTAAGGCGACATCCCGAGTGGATGATCAGCCGATTAAGCTCGCAACCCCGTCGTCTTATAGGACCATGCATAAACATGCCTCTATATGGTAGAGGACTCAAAGCGCAGTACAACTGCACCAAATCTGTATCCAAAGTAAGAGGATCGCACTCGAGAGCGAGAAAGGCTGGTCCCCACTGTGTTGTACAGTACTACCAGAGCCCGAGCATTTACTTCGGTCCGGTCGTATAGTTCGGCCATCGCTATGGTTACTCGGTGCCCGCTTCCGATGATTAGAATTAAAATACAGTCTATTTATGTCTGTAGTGCCACTTGGCAGAACAGAGACTCCAACATACAGTTGTGATATAACGAATGACTCCGAAAAATTCCTGGGGATTTATTCGACCCGTTCCCGGGCCTCCCAGTGCGGTAGGCTGTCACTATGACCTCTCGGCTATCCGGCCAGTATACTGTAGTAGTAAACATCGTTCCGATGGCGATTCATACGCGAATTGTCCATTTTTTGTCAGTTAAGTAGTTTGCGCTACGGAATAAATCATTTTATTATTGAGCGCATTCAGTGCTGCAGAATTTAGTGAAGAGGCTGCTAAACTAGGGTTACATAACGTCACTCTATCTAATCTCTAAAATTAATTTTAATTTTAGAGAGCTTAATGCAAACACTAAATTGTTTAGAGAGTCTAACTCTTATTTTTCATTTGAATCGCATTTCAGCGTTCATAAATGCAAAAATATGATTCGAAACTGAAGAAGCAGACTAAAGACAAGACTTACAAATGTAAGGATAAGCGCAAAACAGTCTATGCCGTTGCTTTCGACGTGACGTGGATGAATTTTCAGTAATTAGCCATGGACAACACTAGGGTAGGACAATGATAAAGTTACATACTTAACCAAAATTTTATCCATTATGGCCGGTTTGGGTCGACTAACATTGGTTAAAGGCTTTAAAAGGTTGATGAAGTATTAAAGTTTGAATGAGACCAAAATATGTATAATTATTTTATTTATTTATTTTAAGCCTATCTTACAATCTCTCGTTTGGGATGCCATATATTATACAACTGACCCTGTTCACTTCAAATAAATTAATACGTTCATATACGTGCCAGTTTCAATGACAGATCTTAACATGTTTATAATTGTTGCACAATATTTTATGGTATTATTATGTTTTTATTTAAATGGAACAGATTTAAGTAGCATTAAATCCATTTTCGTGGTTCTCAATTTTACAGTATGTATATTCTCACTAGCATAAAGGCTTGCAACCAAATTTTCAGAAACATTCGTTTATTTATTTTTTATGCCGTTATGAATAAAATTATATTTAAAGGAAGAAAAATAAAAAATTCATATATATTATGCGTTATTCTTCTTCTATATTTGTATCTTAATACAGGAAGTTAATAATTCAAGACTAATTGTATATAGAACGAATCAATCTAAAAATATGTGAACTAAATCGATTGAAAGTAAATTAAGGAAAACTCTCCTAGAGAAAACAGATTATTCTTTTTTTTTCTTTTAGTTTTTCTGTCCTAAAGGCATTGAAAGGGCCTTTTTAATTATACTAATCATGCCCAAATGGGGTCGGCGGATGGCGAAGAACGAGACTCGACATTCCAAGATAGCCCACCTCCAGAAAATTTCTTAGGTTGCTGTAAATCCCGAAATCGAATTAAAGCTCTGGACGATCATTCAACTGTGCAGATAATTTGCCGCATATGTTGAATTTAGTACTTATTATAATCAAATAATAGTGAAAAATGACTTTATTTTACGAGAATATTTTAAAATAAATTAATATACGTATAAATTTGATCATGTAGATGAAGCAAATAGATAAATTTAAATCAACAAAGTTTACTGTGTAAGACAGTTTAGTTGTCCATTAGAAATTCTAGTTTAATAAAAACCTGTTTAGTTTCATTTTGTATAAATTGGTGTCAGTATAGAAGACATGATGTAAACAAATTATATTTAAAGTTTATAGTAAATTCATTTATTTATACAGTATTTTGAAATTTCTCGATAAAGTGTAATAAAATTATGTTTTTGCGTAGCATAAGATAAAAAGATCACACGAATTTGATATAATAATATTTTGATAAATGATATAAAAGAAATTTTCTGATGCAATAATTGCATAGATGTCGACATCTACTTTCGAAACTCACAATATTTCGCGTTTTCAAGTGGCATAATTAGATAAGATGAATCCTAATTTAAATAATTTATTTTATTTTAAATATGACATATTTATCTGAACGATTATTTCAATCTACTTACAAGAAAATTGATATTCAAACTAACTAAAATTTCGAAAATTTCTCTTCTCTGTTCTATCTTTAATAAGCAAATTTTCTAGGAAACACGTATAAAAAAGTAAGTCCAATTACAATATATTTTAATGATGTTTTAAGGATGGCCCACCCCATTATTCTCTCACTCCGAAACTCGACAGATAACCAAATATAGAATTTAATCGGGAATGTATGTGTGTAAATGCAGTGTATTGATATTTTGTATGTGGTAGGATGGTCCCACTCCCACCATTTTCCACTCTAATCTCGAAAAACACGACCGAGCATTTTTTTAAACTTTAAAAATGTATTAAAAGTATTGTGTTTCATCTACAATAATAAAATTCAATATAAATTCAAATGTAAATAAATTTGTATAAATATTCTAATAATAATTTTCTGTTTTATGTTGTTATTTCTTTAGTAAATTATTGTTAAATACAACAAATCGGACTCAATTTTACGGATTTATTTAAAAATCAAAATGAAAAAAAAAATGTCTTATAAAGTGACTATATGTTCAAATAAAATAGATTCTCTATAAGTTTTCTTTCGTGAGTTTATAATTTATTAAATATGAAATAATTTGTCTTAAATAAATATTAAAAGAGTCTACGAATAAGCTCTACGGGCGGATGGCTGAGGTGGTTAAGATGTCAGTCTAGCTCTTTTAGGGACCTGGGATTTAATCTGGGCAGGTCGAAAAACCCTAGGAATCTTCCATGTACTTCCTCCGTATCTCACTAGCTGGCTACCCTTATTGTAGCCTGACTGAATCCATAATGTGTAAGATTTAAAAGGACTTTTTAGTGCCCGTAGGACAGAGCCAAAACTGAAAAAGTCGCATGAAGTAAATACAATGTGTAAAATTACATATATTTAGACATTTGCACGATAACATCTATACAAATGTGTATTTTTTTTTTTATCCAAGTTTGTTCTAATAATATATCGAATAATATATTTATGTTTCGTTGGAAAGTCGACATGAGCTGGTAAATGTCAAAGTGCCATGCAAATAAACATGAATTAAATAAATGTTAGTTTATTTAATACCTTAAAAAAATAATTGAAATATTCTAATTCAATTAACATTGTAAAATTAGATTAACTTATTAAAACATTCTTTATTAATTTCATACATCTGTGCTACTAATTGTTATGTTTAGATGAATAATAAATAATTGTTGATATATTTTTAAACCGAAGATTTATTTAAGTAATAAATTTTATAATTATTAAAAATTTTGCTGTAACAATTACTTATTGGATTGCAATGATAGCATATTTTATTATTATTTAAAATATAAATTTTAAAAATTATTATTTAGATTCATTATATGTATATATAATTATTTATATTAAATATAATTAAAATTATTTTGTCATCGTTTAATATTAAGAGTAAATAATACACGTGGCAAAGAAATGTGCTATAAATGCTATGCAATCTACTAATTACGTAACAAACAGCTGTTCTTTTAAAATATCTTGCTCTATTTCTCAATGGTATAATATACACTTACAGTAATTTTCTCTCTGTTTCTTTTAATTGTGTGTGATTAGTCATATAATTTAAAAACAATATATACTATCTTATATACATGTAAATCACGATATTTTTATATGTTAATTTTCATATACACGTTATACTGTACATAGTTTTAATTATGATATATTAAGATGATATAAACATTTTAAACTATATAATCATAATATATAATACATATCAAAGGCTTTTATTCTTATGACGTATGAGTCTAATGAATAAACAATATATAGAAAAGGATTCTATTATAATTTAGTAATAAAATTCTAATTAAAAACAATACATTCCTGTTGATTTATTTTATTAATGTTATTTAAATTATATCCATTAATTTACCAAAATGATTTTGAAATTTATGTTGTAATGTATGATTCGTCTGTCTGTCAATACAAAGTCTAAAGATTATTTACACGAACATTTCTAAACAAGTAATCTGCAGAATTGCTATTTTAGTAGATATCAATAGACTAAACTTTTAAATATTTGTTTTTTAGCTTTAAAACAAATTCTGTCTAGATAATTATTTCCAATACTTTGTATTTACTTCATGAGAATTATTCTTATTATGATACTTCATAAATTAGGTTTCTGTATTAATAATAGTGTACTTAATTATAAGGAGAAAAATTATACAAAAGCTTTAAAATTTGATTTTTCTGAGAATTTTTATTATTGTTTATACATATAAAACATATAAAATTTACATTCGTACAATATTGTATAATAATAATTACGTAAATTTTATTATTTAGACATGTTTCTTTTCGTAATAATTATGTAAAATTAGACCTAATGCTTGTCGGAAATTATTTTTTGTAATTGTTTATAAAAGTTTATTGCAAATGAAGGTCATTTCTCTTCATTTACTTACTTAGAGAGTTATCTTAAACAGATCTTAATTTATTAAAATACATAAAATAAATTATTGTTTGTAGCTGGTTAAATAGGATTCGAATATATGTGAACTTTAAATCCTGTTAATATTTATTTTTACAGAAAATCTTTGTATAATTTTTATTTATTTAGTTTTTATTTCAAACTAAAACTATGGCCAAACTAGATTTTTCAATCGAGTAACTGGTTTAACCTGTTAAAAGTTTCGTGGTATAACTTTACCCAATATAACGCAGATTACGTAAAATAATACCTAAAAACTGATTACAAAAATACATTTTCAATTGTTTTTAATTATAAATAATTATTATATCTACGGGTTATTTATTATTTGGCCTGTTTTTAAAAAATAAATTTATAAGTCCAGCGGTGCATTAATGCCATTTTTTTTTTTTTAATGTCTAATTTTAGCGATTTTATTCTTTTTCCTTAATATTTTCTCGATTAATTATATTATAATATTGACGAAATTTTATATTATTATATTTAATTATAAATTTTATTGGTTTTTCTTAATATAATATACTTAATAAAGCTAATAAATATAAAACAAGAATTGGATAAGATAACTGAATCCAGAGCAAATTTTAAAAAATTGTTTTTATTTAAAACGACTTTTAAAAGACTGCAAACATCAGTCTTTGTAATAAAATATACATGTACTTAAAAAATCGTGTATACATCACAGCTGTAACGTAGTACATTTGCATTGTAAGGTACATGTTTTTTTCACGTCGGCACAATATAGTTGACGCCATACTGCCAAATGCCGAACTATTTGAAGGCGACTAACCGACATTACGGTTGGTTTAGTTTTAAGTCCATTGCACGTAATACTCAAACCATTTTCAGTATTGTAAATCCATTCACCATTCTAGGAAATCAAACAGATAAAAAAAAAAAAAATTGCATTAATAACAAAAACTGACCTTCGAGTAAAGTTAATCGATAAAGATTTAAAGATCTTTTTATAAAACATTTATATTTATATCAAACGAGTACAAGTACAACATATCCGGTTAGCAACCAAACATTAATAAACAGTTCAAGTAGTAGTAGTAGAATTGCTTAATATACTAGAATAACCTAGTTTTCCAAGGTAACAAAGTGGATAATTATTTGCACATGCAAAACTTATTCTATGCCCAAACTCAGACTTTTATACTTCTTGTTTTGATTAATAATACGACTAAGTTTTATAAAATGAAATTTATAAAGTCTTACCACGTATAGTTTATAAATCAATTTAGCTACTTCGTCATTGTTTATTTCTGTTGCCTTCCTTCTTTTTATTTTGTTCTGTGTTGTGCATTTTCGTCACTAACTTCCTAGCGTGTCCGCTTGGATCGTGATGATTTGTATGTACGCTGGCTTCTTTCTTCGTTCTTTGTTTTCCACTATGTCCAGAGTATAAATATTTATCTTGATCAAAATTATAATGTTCGTATTCGTCGAAATGACTTTCGGACATGGCGAACGATCGTATTTTCAATAAATCTAAAATATGAACTACGACTGCAACGTAGCAGCTGCTTCTATATATACACGTAACAGTTAAACACGCCTCTTCCTATATTACGTCATTACCTGTTTTCGTCATCCAATGTTTTATCACCATTGTTTTGCCAGGTTTAAATTGCATTTACACGATGAAAAATCAAAATAACATTTCTGTTTTCTCATAAGATTATACTTATTCATCGTTTTAATCAATAGTTTTAACTGGTTTTTAATTTGTTTATTATTAAAAAATTATTGTTTTACTTAAGAAATAATATTATCTATTTTGATTTTAAATGTAATTTGTAATGTTAATAAATGTAGATAATTTCTTTGCAAATTATTAGATAAATAAAATGTGTTTAAAAGCAGTATAAAATTAAAACATTTTATAATTGAATATAATTATTATTTATATCATTCTATTATACATGTTTCTACAGAAGCAAATAAGTAATGTGTATTTTGTTTTGTCTTTTAAAATAATTCAGAGCTATTGGTTAAAAATAAGTTATATGACTCTAAAAGTTTTTTTTTCTTGGTTTTTAACCTTTAAACACGGCAATAATTGATACGTAACGTCTTTTATGAAATTCAAATGTATAAAATTGCAACACGTTCTGTAATCTAATCCAAATTTTTGTTTTTAGAACAGTTAATCAATTTAAAATTTTGTTTCTTATTAGTTTTCTACTTTATTTTTTAAATCTCTAAATTAATAGAATTTAATTAATCTATATTTTAAACACTAATAAATAAACTGACTGAAAATTGTATCAAAAGAAATTTAATTATTATAGTTATAAATATTTATCTACATTTATTGAAAATATAAAAAAATATAAATATAAAATTATAAACATGTGGCAATAAATTAAAATAGAAGATCTATTTATATACAGTCTTATTTTTGATTTATTTAACTTCTAAACGCCTATGATTAAGTTAGTAAAGTGCAAACAAGCATATAATGTTTAAATACAGTATTATCGAATATATTTAAAAAAAGAATATGTTTTTATCACGATGATTGATCAGCTTTTCTCAAATTAATACACAATTAACTGTTTTCAATTAATATTATTAGTAATTAATTGCTGAAAATTGCTTGAATATAAGTTTTTCTAATAATTACAGTATATTGCTTAAATAATTAATAATTTAAATAGACAATAGATAATTAATAATTTTATAATAAAATTTCCATAAGAGATAGGCTTATTTCACTTTATATACTTTTATAAGATAAATTTTCGTTATGAAATATCTGAATTTTAAAATTAATTATTTCGAAAATTGTTAAAGAATGAAATTCAGACAAAGTTGTAGAATTTAATATAAATTAATGTAAAGCATTTTCTACCAATAAGAAATAGAAATTATTCAAAATTTATATTAAAATTTATGGTAATTAAATATCAAAATTAAATTAAAATATTTATATAAATTATATTATATTATACTAAACTTTTATCACGATAGCTGAAAGAACATTTTTAAACTACATAAGCCGATCTCTTTGAAAAATAAACAAAATATCATGCAATCAGTTATTTGAAGATCAATGTATATAGAATAAATGTACTGTACTGTACATGTATTTAATTGCTGTTCTGAACATAATGTATTTATATTTACGATAATTATTCGATTTTATTTATTAATATTTTACAAATAAAACACCCAATTGATCGATAAAATCAATTATTGATGAGAAAATTTTAATAAATAATTCTGTGTTTTTCTAAAATCATTTTAAAAGTATTATTATTATTATTTTTCTAATTTTATAAATGTTTAATATATATTTATTTATTTCACAAATTATTATTATTATTATTATTATTATTATTAATTAATAAACTAAGTCTGCATATACCTATACAAATGATGAGTTAATTTTTTTTATGTATTAAAACTTTGAGTTTTTTAAAAATAGAATAAAAATTATAAATATTTTTAAAAGTAATGAAACATTAAAATAAAGTTTAAAAGTTAATTAATAAATTAAAGTGATATACAAAAGTTTGAAACAAATTTAAAAATTAATTAAAATATATCTTAAATAAACTTATTTCATAATAATTATCTGTTTTAATCATAACTGGCTTTATCTTAGGATTCTAAAGATAAAGCTTTATAACGTATTAAGTCTTTGTTGAATATAATATTTAATGTAAACTCTATCTTCTTATTTTTATCTTTCATTTAATGCTATTTATTGTTATAACAGATGTTCTTGTTACCACCTGAAAATGTTTATATAAAATTTCTTAATAGAGTAGAATTCACATTGAATATTTTGTATTTAAAATTAAAAAACAAAAACGTAAAATTTTTAATTATATTTTTACAAACAAAATGCGATATATTATACGTATTATATGAAATGCAAATGTTAATTTCTGTTGTAGTCTGTTAATACACATGTTAAAGTATAAATGCTAATATATCATAATACGCCTATATATATATATGTGAAAATATGAATATTCCATGATTCTAAAACGATAAAATGAAACAATTTATTTATTTTTTTAAAATATTTATCTTAAAATAACCCGCATTTAGTGTTTAATTCATTGAATATAAAATTATTCATATTGATTCTGTTGTATATGATTTAAAAACTACATTTTTAAAAACGAATATTTAATATGTCTTATCAGGGATTAAAAGTTTTCAATTTTGATTATTTAATAAAAACATGAAAATTTAATTGCTTTAAAAATTTATTGCTAAGAAGAATAAAATAATTTAAAATATTAAAATTAATTTTATTAAATGTACTGTTACTATAAAATTATATAAATTGGATCTGTATTTTATTTATCACAATGTAGAAGAAATACTAAATAAAAAAAAGTAATTGTTTATATTTCGTTCTTCTTCACAGCTTGAAGATCCAACAATACTGTGATGAATGAGGGCTTCGGTGGAGTCGATCTCTTTTATTGAGGTTATCATCCGTCTCGATATACAAAAAATGTTAAAAATCCCATTGGTGACGGTAAAATTAAAAATATACATTACAAATATTATATAAATAAATTACCAGAACGAGAGTCTCGATTAAAAAAATAGTCGATTCTACCAAAGCCCTCATCAGAGTATTGTAGGATTAGGAAGATTTCAAGGACGAAAAATGAAGACACTTTTATTTTTTAATTTAGTATTTCTTCTACATGCGTGATAATTTACTGCCATGTTGGTAATTTATTTATATTTGTTATATTTATGATTATATCTAAATAGTTAACTTTTTTGTTTCTATATTATTTACTTGGACCTTGTTTATTAATAGGTCTTGTATATTGTTTCTGATTAGCAAAGAGAGGAAATCTTAGTCAAAAGTCAAAAGTAATTCCTTTATTTTCACCTGTTTCGGACCTGAAGGCCCCTCTTCAAGAGGTTTACAACATTCTATAACAATTGTATAGAAATTTTTTAAAACAATAATATTTAAGATAATTTATTTATAATTTATGTAAGTAATTTTATCTTATCTTAAATATTATTGTCGGGTGTAATATAATTGTTTTAAAAAGTTTCCATACAATTGTTTTAGAATGTTGTAAACCTGCTGAAGATGGGCCTTCAGGTCCTAAACAGATAAAAATAATGGTATTTTATTTTGACTTTTGACTAAGATTTCCTCTCTTTGCTAATCAGAAACTACACCAGTATAATAAGTCCTATTAATAAACAAGGTCCAAGTAGACAATAAAGAAACAAAAAAGCAAAACAGTTAAGGCTATAGAAGTAAAAAGTATTAATATTTAAGTAGTTAAGTTTTGTAAAAATAAATTTAATATAGTAATTTGCAAAAACTTAATGGGAAGAACAGTTCATGCAAACATAATACGAACTTGCTATCCATTTATATTTTTTTAAATAGATATTAGATGTTTCGAAAGCTACAATGTTATATTTTTGCTTGTAATTATTTTTATCTCGATATTAGTAAAATTTTATTTTACCTATAGAGAAATCATTAAAATAACAATTTTGGTTTTTTAAAAAATAAATGAACTAAGAACAGTTAACATAATAACTTACTTTTCCCAAACGAAAAGTTTTATTTTTGTAAGGTAATTTAATTTCGTCTAATAATCGTGAGTTCGAATGAAATATCATACGATATCTGTGTATAAAAAACTCTTGGAAATTTGAAAAATTAACACAAATATAAAGTAATGGAGACAAGGGCGGTTGACGGTTTAATTCCTCCCATTTTAGCACAATTTAAAAACTTTATATTTATTTTGTATTCGCTCATTCTTCCTTTTTCTACTGTATTGTGTTACTATGTACCTGTATTGTAAAAGTTATGTCTTTTTTTTATGAAAAAATAATGTTTTAAATCCTAATCAAAAATCCTGCGTAAGAGCCTGATTAATATCTAAATTCTTTTAGATTCAAATGGTAACCCCAGCTTTAAAAATTTCAATATGAGTCTAATACAACTATCAATTAATACATTTAGAAATTAAATTTCTAAAATTATTCGATATTACAGTAGTCACCATTAAACTTAGACCAGGCCGCAGTTAACATGTCATCCAATAAATAGGTTTTAAAAAAAGTAGTTTTGATTCATTGCATGAATGTTTCACATAATTTAGAACAAATATACAGTAATTAATCTTTATTTTTGCTAAATATCAACTTGATAGCTTGCAGGTATAATAAGATTGAGCCAGTCAAACTTGAGTCACAGGCATCAAAAAACATAGACCGCTGTGTCACCTATGTCAATGAACATAGACCAGCCAATAATTTGCATTTAAATAATGTTACAATTGCAGTATTTGTGAAACAACTGATTATTTTAGCCTGCAGTAATCCTGCGAATGATGTAAGGTGTTTTTTTAGTTTTATTTACGAACCTTTGCATTTTGTCTACAGTGACGAGCGGGAAAGCTGTTTCAGAAGATTTAAGGAATGCTATCAGTGCTAAACAAAGTCGTAACATGTCTGAGAGAGCTATTAGAAAAGAGGTAATGCTAAACAAGACAACAGTGCACTAAATTATTGTTTATTACAGTAACCACGTCCATGCTACTATACCTAACAAAGCTGCTGGACATTAGCGAAAAACTTCAAAAGTTGATGATAGAAGTTTTAAAAGAATCGTAAAAAACAACTGCCGTGCCACAGATATTGAATGTAACTATAATATGGAATGATACAACTGGAAAGAATATATCTGTTTCGACAACACGTAGGAGACTGCAAGAAATGCATTTCCAGTTCTATGCAGCACGTGAAAAACCTTTGCTAACAGCACATCAAAAGAAGAAATGGGTATAGTGAGCCAACTAACATCTTTCCTGGTCTCAACAAAAGTGGCATGAAATTCCGTGGTCAGATAAATCAAACTTTGAATTATTAGCAACAGACAGAAGCAAACATGTCATTCGATCTGACAGTCAAGCTAATGAGCCATCGTTGTTATACCGCTCAGTGAAGTTTCCTGCCAGCTTCATGGTTTGGGGATGTATGAGCGCCAGTAATATGGATCAGTTGACATTTGTTGATGGAACACTTGCTTCAGAGCAATACATTAACATTCTACAACAGTATTTATTTCCGTCTATAGCTAAGCTATAACATGTATTTTCCAGCAGGATGGGGCCACGTGTCATACAAGCAGATAAACAAAACAGTGGCTTGCAGAAGTTCTCCCTTGGCCATCCAACAGCCCAGAACTTTCACCAATTGAGAATGTATGGAACATTATGAAGAGACGTCTGCGAAAGACACGCCCTAGGACAGTTGAAGGATTAAAAGCTTCTATCTTAACTATCTGGATTTCCATAACGGCAGATGAATGTGAACACCTAGCCAACAGCATGGTAATGGAAGGTGTTTTGGCGCAAAGGTGATGCAACAAGCTATTAAACATGCAGTGGTCTATGTTCATTGACGGGGGTAAAGCAGTGGTCTATATTTTTTGATGTCTGTGACTCAAGTTTGACTGGCTCAATCTTGTTATACCTGCAAGATATCAAGTTGATATTTAGCAAAAGTAAAGATTAATTACTGTATATTTGTTCTAAATTATGTAAAACATTCATGCAACGAATCAAAGCTACTTTTTTTTAAACCTATTTATTGGATGACATGTTAACTGCGGCCTGGTCTAAGTTCAGTGATGACTACTGTATTTAGAAATTTCTATATTCTAATCTGTACATTGATTGATATTAAAACTTCCAAATACATTTTATATTTTTGTCAAATTTTTATGGAATTACCTATAAAACTGTAGCTAACTATAATCACAAAGTATATAAATATATAATTTGTCTACAAGATAGAAAACTATTATGATTTGAGAAGAATCGTATCGAGAAAAATAGAAGAATCGTAAATTTGTGCAATTCATTTTAATATTTAGAAATTATTTGTAAATAAGATTTAAATTATAATACGGCTTTCCATATTTTACGTGTATGTCATAATATATTCAGCAAATTAAACAATTAATAACTTTTAATAAACAATAAAACACAACGAATTTAGGAATATTTTTAAAAGTTATTTTGAATAAAGTTATTAAGTTATTAATTAAAAACTCTCTTGATAAACAATATGACAACAAATAAGATGTCTGAAAAATATATTTTTTATCGCTAGTGCAAACAAGGGGAAATTGCAAGACAATATCATATGACAGTTGACGACAACGGTACAGCGTATAAGCGGGCGTATCGGTCAAAGATTATTAAAACTTTTCATTGTAATTGTTTTGTGATATTTTAAGTATTTTTATATGAAAAATACTTAAAATAAACATCGTATAAATTTACAGTGCATTTAGAATTGTGTATACCCCAAATTAAAATATCACGAAGCATTGGCTGAGAGAAGAATTTTGAAGAAAAGTGTAGCAAGTACTTAAAATGTTTTTAGCGACAAGGAGACCAAAAAGGCGGATATAAACAAAGATACAATTCCAGGCACTAGCGCTGTTTAAAATATTGAAAGAAAAGAAGTTTAACCCTTCACATTAATGACCAATTTGAATTAAGTAATAATATTTTGCTTTCAATCATTAATCTGTTTTTTTTTTCAATAAATTGTTTTAGGTGTTTCTACTTGCTGTTTTATCCATAATCATTAAAAACTGTCAAGGTTCCAATGTTTTTTACTAAGAGTGAAAAGGGTTCCGCGATAAAAATAAGTTAGCAACCGCTGTCGTACACTGAAGAGTTTTTCACTATTCTTTTAAACATGTAGATTAAGGTGCGTCACATAAGTATAAAGCCACCTCTTTTCTTTATTTTTTCTTATTATATTAGTATGACGATACTGTTATGTAAAATCGTACATTAATTAAAGACATGATAATGAACATAGTTATAAAGTAGAGTGTTATAGATTGAACAGTTTTAAAAAATTTAACGTTTTTGATATTTGCCTGTCCCATGAATATAAAGCAATATAACCTATTTTATAAAGCAACCACTTGTCTCAATTACTAGTTTTATACTAAATGTATTATAAGTTATACAGTATACATTATGTGAGGTTAGAAATATGTAATTTGGTAACTACTTTCCTAGCTTGTTTACGGAGTACAGAATGGCTAAAGAAAGATCTTTAACGAATACGGAAAGAGGCAAAATTTTTGCTTTTAAGGAAAACGACTATTCTACAAGACAAACTGCAAACAAATATAAACAGGTGATCGTTCATGAGATGGTAAAAATGAGTCGAACTGACTCGCCTTCTCCTGTTGAGCTAAGAGCTTGCACATATAAGTGGTTCTTGAATAATGAGATACTAGTAATTGATTGGCCTGCTTGTTCCCTGATCGTAACCCAGGGCCGGATTAACCCACTTTGGGGCCCTAGACATTTTCTTCTTACCGGGCCCCCTCCCTCTCCCACAACAAATAGAGCACACAAAAAATATAAAACAATAAATAAAACAAAACTAAATAATGTGAAAAACTAAAACAAATCTTAAATTTTTATTAATAAAAAATATTTAACATACAACAATAAATTTTAGTTTTTCTAGAAAAGTTTGAACAGTTTGTTTATAAATTTTAAAAAATTGAAATTTATTTTATTAAATGTTTAAAAGTTGTTATACAATAACAACATTACCTTAAAATATTAATTGTTTAAGTTAACCTTTTTGGTTAATATTTAAATAATATAATATTTTACCCATGACAGGTAAATTGAATAATGAAAAAGATAATTCAAATAAAAGCCAAGATAGTTTTAAAAAAGTAAGTATATAAATACGAATAAACTTTGTCTAAAAATTTAGAAAAGTAAATTATCTTATTTACAAATGTTTTCAAAATAGACAGTTTGACCGGGTCCTTCAAAAACCGGTCCCTAGACATTTGTCTCATTTGTCTATGCGATGATCCGACCCTGTCGTAACCTCATAAAAAACATATTGGGTATGCTAGCTCGTGTCGTTTTTGGAAGCATGCGACAGTACACATCAATTGAGGAGTTGCAAAATGTGATTGAACGGAAATGGGAAGAAATGAAACCTGAATCTTACCTTCAACATTTAATTTTGTCTGTATTTACTCTTATATACAAAACTATAGTTAGACAGAGTTGGTTATTTTTGGTTGATCTACAGAATAGTATTAGTTAGTAATAAAAGTTTTGTTACGCCATTGTTTAGACCAGAGCTCCGTAACCAATGTGTGTCACGAGATGATGCTAAGTGTGCCGGGGGCACAATGCCTTCAAGAGGAGCAAATTCACAGTTTTTATGATGAGCACTTGAATATGATTAATACATATTGATTCAAAAGAAAAAATGATTTTGATGCACCTTTTTTTCCACCTTTGCGTTCATATTTCACAAAATCTGTGCACGTGTAAATTTGGCGAGTCGCATGGCACAGTCACCATCTTAATTTTTGTGAACCGACAAGTAGATGATGATGTCTTCGTAGCGTACATCTACGATCACACAGTCGAGACCCCGATTATGTACTTTTTACATTAGGACTTCGGGATACTTCGTTTAGGGTGGTTTTCGTGTTATTAAGTAATAAAATCGAAATAAGAAATAAAAAATTCGATTATAAACTAATTTCAAAATATTTTTATATTATCATATATTTATATCTACCTTGTAATTCCTATACATTTTTTAATATTTTTACTTGTGATGTGCCACAGAATTCCGGGAAGTACTGTACACAGATGTTCCGTACGCGAGAAAAGGTCGCGGAGCACTGGTTTAAACGGTGGCTTTATATTTATGGAACATTCAAATGTTAAAAATATGTCAAATTTTTAAAAAATGTATTTAATCTACGGATACTTTGCCTTGTAAATATATATTGTATTAGCACATAATAATATAGTACACCAAGTTATATTATTATTGTATTATTATAATATTATATCATAAACAAATAAAAGGTGGCTTTATTACTTTTGAAACGCACCTTACATTTCTGTTTTTCGTAATTCATTGAAAACAACATGAAAGAGGTTCGAACACGCAAGACGATCTTGGAACAAACATGTCCTTGTTGAAATGAGTGTATTCTCACTTTGAGACGAAAATATGGTGTTGTTTTCTCCGAGTAGTTCCATCAAGAGCGTAACTGCTATACTAGCAACGAATCATCGTTTTAAATCACTAAAATAGTCTTTTGGTTTTTGCGGTCAAAATCCGTCCACGTAATATTAATGTCGACGTGAAGTTTCTTATCGCCCTATTTCCGGAACTCGAAATGTAATTTCGATTCGTTACATTCGTTACATCCCATTCGATAAAAACACAGAGATATTGCACTCTTATACAGTCTCATTTCAATTGGCATTTTTTTTTTCTTTTTGTTTTTGCCACGCAGCTACGACTGTTCCAACGATTGAAGAACTGCTCGCACAATGGAAATCTTTTACGCGCTAAGAATTGTCGAAATCAGAAAGAACTTTTGGATGTCCTGAACATAATGATTATGAGATAACTTGCAATGACTTCTGTTTCAGTGGCGCATTATCTTATGGATAAAAAGAGCAATTGCTTGAGGCTCACTAACAGGAGTCCCCAAACTAACAGAAGAAATAAAGATCTTTTATAAGAAAATCTTTTATAAGAAAATATTTTTTCCCAAAAAATTTTTCTAAAGAAAAATGTCTGAAGTCAACACTACATGGGGACCCCTAATTCAAATTTGCCTAGTGGCCATTGAGCTATAACGCACACTGTTCTGTGAGGTTCCAGACAGAGTCTAAATCTCCTGTTAAAAGCGCTAAAACTATACAACTATATATATATATATATATTAATAATATCGAACGAGAATTGTCTATTATTGATATTCTTAAGAAAATCAATCCAGTAACTTGTACTTGACCATTTTCTACCATATTCCAATAAGTTGACGCTCAGAATCACTTATAGCCTATTCTTCAATTCGCGGGATCAACGGAAATCTCATAACCAGAGGCAATATTTACTTCTGCAATTGTATCTCTTTTTTACTACTGCATTTTCCTTGCATTCTTTATTATCATCTTCTGGTTTATTCTTCTTTATTTCTTCTGTTACATCAGTCGTAATTGGTATTGCTATACTAATAGATTCGTTTTATTTTTCTGATTCTGTTTCAGCATTTGATATAGTGGCCGAAAAAGCATAAATATTTTTTTCTATTGCATCTGATTATTGTTTTTGTTCCGCTTCTTTTGCTAAATTTTTCTTTTATGCACATCCATTTTATTTATTTTTCACTCGTTCGTTATAGTTTTGAATATGACAAAATATTATATGAATAAACAAATTTTATCATAAAAGAATTTTTTAGTTTCTATAAAAAATGCTTACTGTTAAAAATAAAACAAAAGCGGACCAAACACCAATAACTTTAAAGCAAGGAAATTTTCGGAATTTTAATGATAAAAACAAACCCACCTTATCCCACCTTATTCATATGGATTACATTCCACCAACATTTCGCGGATAATAGGACTAGGGTATATTATACGATAACAGTCCATAAAAATATAGCTATAACTGATTAATGATCGACATATAATTAGCGGAGGTAAAAAAATTTCACTTAATAACTTCAAAAATTACAAATTTACCTGACATACACTCACCCTACTCAACGATTTGAACTGAAATATCGAACTGAGATTCTGTGTAATCAATAGAATACAACTATCTTACTTCATAAAAGATATCAGTGCGAGTGCAACCCGGCGCGGTGCAAAACAAGAAAAAATAAATAAATAAGTAAAGTTCCAATTGAAGTACTTACATTGAAAAATTTTCTTTTAATGTATGATATGAAAATGCCACTTTTGAAAGAGCTGCCTGAGACAACCGCCTCACCTCCTCACCACACGCGCCGACTCTGTCCACTATTACCTATATACCGTCCCTTATTCCTTGTTCACCTTGACTTGAGTCGAACTGATTCGCCCTTCCCCCTGTCGAGAAACCTCACATTTCATTCACTTCTTTGATCATATAAAAATCTTTATTATCAAAACTCTAACGTAAGAAGAAATTCTAATTTCAAATTTGATTTTTTGCGTACTATCAAATCTAATAAGTACTGTATTATTTCAGTTACGTACTGTATTTTTTTAATACCATATTATCGTATTTGTTGCCTTATTTCATACTTGAAAAATGCTATTAAACTAAGTGAATTTGTATTTATGATTAGAAATTTCTATTCAATTATATGAAATTTTTATTCTACATCACGGTCACATCATCTTGTGGACATTTGCTATGAATACAATAATGTAATAAATGTAATAAATTTTTCAATTCAAATAATTGAATGTAAAGTATTTTTAGCATTTCTAGTAATTAATTATTATCATAAAAATCGTTAAAGCATAAATAAAATAAAATGTTTTTTCTCCTGATAAAAACATAAATAGAATATAAGCATTAATAGAGAGAACTTTTTTCTGAAAATAAATTTAAATTATCGACTTTCAACTTTTTCAAGTCGTCGTCTGCACGAAATCAGTGTAATTTATACAATTGACAGATGGAATAATAAAAATGCAAATTTAATTTTAACATACTTGTCTAATTTAATATAATAAAAATATCAAGTTTAATTTTGGGTATATTCAAAATGTGGGTCAACTTAACAAACTCGAACTTAAGAAAAGATGATCATTGTAATAGAAAAAAAAATCTGTCGTATTTGTTTTTCATTTTGTATTTACTAAGAAGTGTCAAAAAATATTGTTTTGTGAAGTTGTGTGAATTAATTCAAAATATTGACCGGCTGTAGAGTAATATATAAAACTTCGATTTAACACTTGATAACCCTAAGATCGGAAACTTTTGCTAAAGTAAAAATCACAATGACTCAGAGTGCCAGTTTAAAGCTAGTTTATGCTAGGGATAGATGGAGCCGTCGGGAAATTTCCGTAGGCTCCAGTAGGTCTGGTCCCTTTACATTCATAAGCGCATGGGTCAGTCCGTATATTTCCCAAGCTTCTTGAACAAGGCGCATCCGCCCCTGGTTTACACTCTGCAACTTTCGCGCATTTTTGTTGTTTAACACAGAAATCGCACGACAAGCGACAAGGTCGGACCAACCAGTTGAACTCTATCGTTTGCTGTTTGGGAATTGATTCAATGAACATTAAAACACGATGATCTAAGTTATTTCCATTCATTTAGTTATCATTTGCCATTTTTCTGTTTATGGCACCCCAATGAACAAAAATTAATAGCGAGGTTGATTTATGTGACAGCTACCGAGTTATTAAATTGGCAGTTGTCCAAAAGTTACTGGATAAAACACTGGAATTAAATACTCGTCTAAATCATTCGTCTGAAATACTCGAATAAACTTATCCCCAAGAAAATGTAAAATTTTGAACAATATATATTACATATTTTTATCAATTAATCACAAGGGAACCTAATGATTAACAATAAATTATTCATATTTCTGTTGCTTCTGGTACAGTTATTTAGTCAATAATTGCTATAGGTAATAAACAAAATGCGAAAGAATAATGAATTGAAGTTTTTAGAGGAGGAAGACCACGCGACTTAGTTACGATAGGCTTACAATAGGAAAAAAAGCTATCTCTGATTGGGATACTTCTATTTCTGAAGGCCCGGGTATAAAAAGTGAAACTCTCTTCATTCCTACCTCGAATCACACCTTGGTCACACGGAGGACAAAATGTAATGTGATTTTATAATCTGAACGACGAAAATAATAATAAGAATAAGAATAATGAAAGTTTGCTTGGAATTGTCAGCGAATTAATTATAAATATAATATTTAAGTATTATTTTTAATGTTCAATGTTTCGTTTTTCTAATGTTGTAGTACTGGAACCTGCAGCGTGCCATTATCGCTCCGCATGCCACGCATGGCATGCATGCTATAGGTTGATGGCCTCTGAGATAACCGAATAATTTTTATATTGTGGATTTATTTAATGATCGCAATATGTACAGTGCATCTATGACGCACATTATTATTAACACGCATTTGTCTGTATTTTAATAATTGTTTGTGATTATATTAAAATCTCAAGTTCTTTTATTCTTATTCTTGTGCAGTGGTCGAGATTTTCTTTTTTCTTTACTCTTTTCGCCTTCTGGGCACTAGAGAGCATTCTTCACACTCATCGTGGGTTCAACTAGGCACAAAATGAGACGGCCCATCCGAGGGACAAGACCAGACATATTTGAGATGGATCACCCAAGAAAAATTCCTCGGGTGGACAAGATTATGGATAATATGCCTTACAATTCAACTACGAGTTTGTGGAACTGGTAGAAATAACTACTTCTATTTGGAACAATATTGTAATGGTGCTCATAAACCCAACTACTCAGGTCGGTTGGCCGAGCGGTCAAGGTGGCAGCCTACCGCTCTGGGAACCCGCAATCGAATTCGGACGAGTCAAAAAAGCTCTAAGAATTTTTCAAGTGGTGGTTCGTCTGAATACATCGAACCCCGTCCTTCATCACCCGGACATTCCGTTGTGACCCTGGCCGAACTCATGAACTTGCTAAAAGAGGCCCTCTTAGTGCCCACAGGGAGGAAAGAGTTTAAAAAATCCAACTATGCTGTGCTTGGCAAAAGCGCTTAGTTTACCGAATATACTCCATTAAATGACCCACTGATATTTGAGGATCAAAAATATTCGCCACAGTTAATCTGTCGGATTGCTGGAATCGGGAGCACTTTGCGCAGTGCTCACCTCTCCTTCTTGCAGTGCTTACAAGAAAGATAATAATGAGCCATCGATTCTTTATCTCTAAATAGAGACACTCCAGAGACTACCAAATAATAATAATAATAAATTAAAATTAAAATTAAAAAATAATAATAACGTTCTTAACGAGACAGCATTCATATGAAATCAAAATAAAAAGATTTTGCCGGGAGAGAAACTTTCCCTCGAAGGAACAGACAACAACGGATCCAGAAATCTTTAGAGGGGAATACAGAAAGGAAACAATATGCCTTACAAAACTTTTTAGTTTTGAAAGAACTTGACAAAATTTATCTAATTTTAAATAAACTTAATTTGCCTATTACTTATCCAAACGTCGTCAGGTCCAGACTGGGGCTCCCTATGTATGAGTATTATGAAAAAAATTGTAAATGCAAATAAGGAGTAAAATCTTCATTAATCACCAACTTTAATCCCAGGAATTTTTCGGTTACCACTCGGCCGCCCTATTGTTGACCCGGCTAAATTCATAATGGTTTATCTAAAATTTCTCTCTTAATAACCACAGGGAAAAAAGAGTTTTAAAAAATGTCGCCAATTTCACTATCATTTTCTTGATTACTTTGTACATACTCGTTAGAATTGATTTTGACATTTAAAAAACAAGAATCCTTAAATATAAAATAAAATTACAAAGTAGTACTTTCATTTTCTGTTGCCAGAACTTTTTCAATTTTCTGAAAAAGATCTTCAGATTTAGAATACAAAAATCAGCCAAATTCACTTATATATTTTTTAAAACTTTTTAAAACATACGATGAATTGGCAGGTAAGCAAAAAAGACGTTGATTTGATTTGACGGTAGCCGTTAATTAACCTGGTTTCTCCTGAGTGGAATTGAGTATACACGAAAGTACATAGGGTTTGCTGGACATTGAAAACTATTGATACTTACCGATAACTTGACGCTAACAAGAGTCTATTGCATCTATACTGGAACCATCCTTCGATCAAAAGGTAATACTTAACATATTTTCATTGAATTATTTCAAAGAAAATTTTTCGGAGATATATTTTGATTATGAATTAATTTAATATATATATATATAACATTATATATTATGAATTTTACATCAGTAGTCAGACCTCAGCAATAAAAAATTCGATCTTAGGAAAATACACACTCTCTTACATTATCTCAAGATTATTACACACAGTACATTAATATTGTATTTAGAAGAAGCTTTTGTAGGTTTTTGATTAATGTTAAACTGAATCATTCTTATACATTTACAATTGAGATATTTTGCTTTCGTCAAGTTAAAATATACGGCACAAGTTGTAAATTTTGTATCAGAAAATAGTTCTACTTTCCACAATTTCATATTTTATTAAAAGAAAATTATCGCTCATCAATAATAAAATAATTCAATCTATAGCTCAAAATTTTCAATTTTTTTTTCTTATATAATTTTTACATATAAAACCCGTACTTAGAAAACTATATAAGTTTGTACATGTTTATATAGACGGCCGGATGGCCGGCGATCAAGGTGGCAGTCTACCGCTCTGGAGACCCGGGATCGAATTCAGACGGGTGGAAAAATCCCTAGGAAATTTTTGAGGATGGTTCGTTCGGAAATGTCGAATCCCATTTCCTCAACACCCGGCGGAACCCATAATGGGCTTACTAAAAGAGGCTCTCTTAGTGCCCACGGGACGGAAAGAGTTTTAAAAAAAATATCAACATTCAATTTCAAAAATGAAATTATTAAAGACAATTTATTAAAATTATAAATTTCAAATATTAATATTAATTATTTTAATATAATCCTACATAAATACATTAATAAAAATAATTTATTATTATAAATAAACGATTAAACAAAAAATCTTTTCATAGATGGCATTGTATAGTTGACGGTCGTGACGTAAGGTTATACGAGTGCAGGAAACGAGCTGATTGGCGGAACGGAATATATGAAATTCAACCGTTTGAGTGTGGTTGTCTGATTAGTTGTCGTATGTTAGCATTGCGTCGACGAAGTTTCTAACAAATGAGATGTTTTTCAACTACAATCAAAATCTGTTTACTATTTATATGAAATGTTGACCGTGAAAATATTAAAAAAATGAAGAGGTGTCGACTCTTTCGTGTTAATGTTTGCAAAGACTAAAAATACATTTATATATATTATGAAATTTCGATCGGGTTTTTCCGTTCGATTTTGATTTATTTCTCTTTCGTGGTCGAAATAGAATTTTGCATGATGGATAGTCATTTCAACAAGGATATAGTTCACATCGCAGAAATTATTAAAGGTAAATCCGCTTCTACTTTTGTTTACATATTTATATTGTTTCGAAGCCAATCTACGTTACATCCACTTATCTTAACTACAATTGGTTCGTTGCCAAATCTATAGTAATAATCGAGTAATCACAACTCCTGTAATCTGATGACGTAAATAAGTGGAAATTTGTCGTTTCACTCTCACGTTTCAACCAGTTTATAGTGGTTAATAGGTTAAATGGTTTAAATTTTACAGGATGGCGAGATGTTGGCTTATAACACTGTGTGGTTTAAGATGACGTAAGCAACAACGTGTTTGTATTTATATGGCAATTATTGATGTATAAACAAGAAAGATTATAATATTCTGATATATACTCCAATAAAATAATTTGTTTTTAAAAGTTCAATAACTTAAACAGTCTGATATATTAATTTTATTTTCACTTATTAGTGTACGAGGGTGATTTCTTTTTTTCCACCTCTGACAGTCCGTAAAAGAAAGATGAGTGTAAATTACAAAATGAATTTATTACCAAAAGTTGGATACAAATGCTGTTACTTTTCGACTTAATTGGCGTGAAGATTGAGGCATTTGTCTGTCTTCGCGTGCTAAGGTGGAAGTTGCTCGGCACTAAATTTGGGCTGTACACTAGGTATTTAAAAAGTTCCAAGCTAGGTGGAAGTCTGAAAGGTAAAAAGTCGTCACACCTTTAATGTGTGAAGACTTCCACCTCTTTCCTGAACTGAAAACTTGGCTAGCGGGGCAGAGGTTTGAGACTAATGACGATCTTCAAAACGACGTTAAGGCTCGTCTCGAGTTGCTGGCTACAATGTTCTATGAAGAGGGGATTTCGAAGCTTGTCCACATTTAGACAAATGCCTCGATCTTTGCGGTGATTATGTTGAAAATAACCATGTGTGTACCTAACTTTTAGTAATAAATTCATTTTGTTATTTACATTTGTTTTTTTTTTTTTATGGACTGTTGGAGGTTGGAAAAAAAAACAGCCTATGTATTTAATCATATATTAAATACAGTAACTTTCTCATATTTAAAACAGTTTTGATGTATCAAACTAACGTCACATAAAACAATTTAAAAGACATAAAATTTATTTATTGCGCCATTTTATGTAATTGATATTGGCGCATTAAAATACTTCAAAATTTGACAAATGTATTCATCTTTAATGTATAAAATATCTGATATTAACATCCATAAAACAATCCGTAATGAGATTTACTGGATATATTAGCAATTATTATTTTTAGAGGTGACCCTTTTCTGTATTAATAAAGCTATGTTACTAATGCTTAAAGGATGTGAGTCTTTAGAAATGTATGATATATATTTTAAATTTACATTCAAAATTTACTAAGTGTAAGTGTGTTTGAATTGCTATATTATTTGATAAAATTATAAACTTATTTATGCTAATGTACCAAACAAATATAAATTTGTTAGCTGAATTATAATATAATTTTTACATTTAATCAATTAAGTAGACTATAAATCAATTGATTAAATTTTAAATAATTCTACAAGTCATAAATATGGAGGAGTACTTATCATTAATTTTCAATTAATTGTTAACAATAAATCATTTGTAGCTCTAAATTTTTTAAATTGAAAAAAAACTAAGATAATAAAATTTTATGGTGCTTGTTAAATATACTTTATTTATTAAGATAAATAAAAATTACACAAATTATCTCATTTATTTTATAGATTATTTATAGATATTAAAGGTATATGTTAAGTAATCAATCATTGGTTATATGTTTATCTGATAAAATTCATGTCAATGCTTTTAAATTATTGATTCAAATATCTGATGAATTCAAATTGATCAAAGATAATTTAAATTCTATTATCTGAAATTTTATAGAAATTTATTATTTAACAATATCAAATGATATTAATTTGATTTGTTTAACGAGGAAAAGTACTTACCAAAGTTTATATTTAAATACATTTTTTTATACATTTTATTTTCTAATGTCAATGTTTGATTTTCCTGTTACATTATACCTTTTATCAAATATAAGAATCATCAGGAGAAAATTATTTATAACTATATTTATGTAGCAAGTATGCTATTTAAATTGATTCTGAGCCAAGTTCTATTTCTATAATTGTAGAATATAAATTATAATTAAATAATTTTTTTCATAGATTTAATAAATTTACTAATTGTTGTAATGTTGACAACAATCCAAAAAATAAATAAAACAGGCGGATAGTATTATAAGAATTTGTATGGTTCATCAGTTAATTTTTACTCATTTTTTAAAATTATATTTTATTAATGAAAAATCAAAACAATAGGCTATTACTAAAACTTGCTTTTAAAACATGATATATTAGCAAGAAGGATATTTTAGCACTTTGATGACATCTTTTATTATGTTTTATATAGTTATGAGCCAAATATCTTTTTCAGGATTTTGTCATAAAAAGTTTTTCAACATAAAATTTTTATTTTTAGATAAAATATAATAAAAATAGATTTATTCTTTTCTGAATTCAAAAAGAAAACTTCATTTGAAACAGAAATAATTCTTAACTTTCCTATTGGCAGTTTAGAATGTGCAATCAAACCTGGATAGAATGCATACTATATAGCATCATCCTTATGGAGTGCAAATGAATTTTGTTAATGATTTTTCTTATAAATATTAAATAGAAACATTCAGTATCTGTGAATTACTAAGTGTATGATTTTGTATTGCAAATGACACCATTGTTAAACTGTATGATTTTCAAATGCTCAAACTTGTATGTTGACCTCATTACTATATACACTATATTTATTGTTTGAGGTAGTTTAGTTTAGCAACAAACTTTGTTTAATGTTAATTTTAGATGTAAATACTGGCACTAAATTAAAGTTTGAATACTCATTAATTACACAAATTCTCACACCATGAAGTTTTTATAAAATTTACTATTAAGGTAACCAAACATGATCAAGGTTTAAATTATTAGTTTCTGAATATTTAGTGTCATCATTGTTAATATGTAAAGATATGGGATTAAAGTAAATTTATTCTTAAGTCAACAGTAATATATAAATTTGTCATTTATATCACTAGTATTTTCATTCATCATTTTATGAGAATTTTGCTATCTTTTTGACAGTTTTACTATATGATTAACAGATTAAAAAAGTCAGTGATTATGCCAAATGAAGTTATCAATAAAAGAATATTATACAGGAATGAGAAGGAACAAATTTTCATTCCCTTTCTCACATTACTGCTCTACATAGATCTATAAACAAAATTATAATGTTTTATGCTTTATAGAAGGCAGGCTCATATTGATCTGGAAATCAGGGAAAAATAGAAGATATTTCACATGACAAAAAACAAATACTCACTAATTTAATTTGATAATGTTTAAAATTTATGTCATTCCAATTTAAATCAACAAAGCCAAAACATAAGGATGCACTCAAGCAACAATGGAGGTGCTAATGACTGGTATGGCATGTTTATTTAATGTTTATTTGCACAAACAAAAGTTCTACTAGATGTATAATAAACATTGCAAATGTGAACTTTATTTGATTGTTATCCTTTGGAGAACCTATAAAAACTTTACTAAAATTAACCGTATTCTTTCTTTAATCTAAATTTTTGAATTTAAAAATTTCTATAAAATTGAGATCATAATGGATTTTATTCCTGCAATTCCATTATGATTTCTGAACAATTCTCTTTAAAATGGCCCTCACTGATCATTCTACATAATTGGAACTGAGATATAACATTTTGTCATTTGATGTGTCAAATATAGCAAAAAGCCATAAAGCCCTTTAAAGGTATAGTACACTTTATTGTCATATTCAAATATACTCTTTTGCCAAATATAATCAAAATTAAAAAATACAAATGTTTATGGCCTTGCTGAACTCATTTTTCTGAGATTTTTATTGGGAAAACCTGAAAATGTCAGGAAATTAAAACATGAAGATGGGTAGGAACCCTAAGAATATTTTCATGAGAAATGTTCTTGATTCTTTCTTGGGTTAATAACAACTTACAATAATATTGTCTGTACAAAAAAATATGCACTTAAAATAGTTATAGGATATTACAAATATTTTCAAATTTAATATAGAACATTAAAATTCTATATCAATATTTTGTCAGGTATTAAAAAATATAGCAACTTAAACTATAAAATTACCTTCATATTTCATTCTATTTTTATGCCAAATTATAGAATGTATTTATAATATTTTAAAAATAAATAAATAATGTTTGGAAAAAAAAGTTTATTTTAAGATTATAAATGAATATATGGTAGAATCTGGTTATAGTAGTCATTTTGAAAGACAGCTATACTGATGACATTGAATGACTGATAGCATGTTGCTTTATTTATCATAATTGTCTATGTATATCCTGCACCCCTGTACCTGCTTTCAAATTGATATTAAAATATACAGCCTTTGGTTTATGTGCAGGAAATTATGGTACTTATTGGCTTCAATTAATTCAAATTCTAATTTTGTTAATTCTGACTTAAAAGAGAGTGATAAAATAATTAAAAATTGTTTGACTTTAAGATTCATTTATTATTATTAATTAATAGTTAATCATCCAGTGATGTTTGCTTGCCATTGCCTTTAACATCTAATACATAATTGAAGTAAAAAAATGAAAGAAATTGTAAAATGCAACAGATAACAATTAAAATGATTAATGCTTAAATCAATGGTTAAGACTGATAAAGTAACTGATCATTATTGCATATTATCAGTCACATATTGAGATCGATAGTGCAAAAAGCTTACAAATAACTATTTACTCAGTGATGGCCAAATTCTGATTACAATAAGTGAAATATAACAAGTGTATTTGGAATGCATGTTTTGGAGTTGCTAATTTTGATAAAATTAAATGACTAATAATGATATTCATGATTTCAATGAGCAGATCCTATTGTATATTACATACTAAATGTAGTTTTAACATAAACTACATTACCCTGCAAGTTGATTTAAATATTATTATTGTTCACAAGTAGCTGCATTCAAAATTTTGATTGTACAAAATTATTATTATTGCTTGTAGTTTAATATCTCAATAAAATCTGGAATTTCTTGCATAAAATCACAAAACACACCTTTGTACTTTTTTCAACAATAACTTTAATCACAAAACATTTGGCTCAATTTACAGGACTGTTTCAGGTTAGAAACTGTTCCAAAGAACTTGCTTTAGCTCTGTGCAAATTATAGATGAATCAGTTAATTGTTTTCTTTTGTAAATGGATATTTATGTCATTAAAAATATTTTCATCCATCTTATGTTAAGGATTAATAAAATGAGAGATATTTTCTGTTAGCTTAATAAAAATATCAATATATTTTATATGCAAAAAATTTAATATGTACTTAGCAAATGAATAATAATTAATTTTAGCTATAGATTCACATAATAATCAAAACTTCATCTCAATTAAGACTTAATTTATTTGAAAAAATGTAATGTTTATTATTATTATTATTATTATTATTATGTTGGGTTAAGTGAGATATACTCGGTTAACACCGGTGGCTGTGTACTATGCCGGACCAGAGTCAAGGCATAGTAACCAAAACAGAAATTAAAGAAGTGTATCAGTGTGTGTGTCTGTATTCAGGAATTTTCTCACAATATGACATGTATTCAATATAGTGGCTTTCTGCAGTGTGATGTATGTGTTTCTATTCAATTCCAATGTGCCCAGGCTTTTGTGTAGTATGTGTGGTATGACACCTGTAGAGGAGAGAACAACAGGTACAATAAGCACCCTATCCATCCTCCACAGATGCCTTATTTCCTGGGTGAGTTCTGTGTACTTGCTAATTTTTTCAGTGCATGCGTTTTGTATATTGTGAGTGTTTGGAATGGATATGTCTATAATGTATGTGATTTTATTGTGTTTGTCAATGAGTGTGATGTCTGGTCTGTTGTGGTAAATTGTTTTATCTGTGATTATGGCTCTGTCGTAGTACATTTTGTGCGTGTTGTTTTCCAATACTGTCTGTGGGATGTATTTGTAGTATGGTTCGTGGATGTCTACTAATTTGTGTTTCTTTGCGAGCTCTTGGTGTATTATATTTGCTACTTGATTATGTCTGTGTAAATAATCTGTCTGTGCCAAGAGCTTGCAACCAGAGGTGATATGTTGTATAGTTTCTGGCATGACGTGACATTTTCTGCATGTGTCATTTGTGAGTGTATGTTTTTTGTCATCTTTGAGTATGTGTTTTCTGTAGTTTTTAGTATTTATGACCTGATCCTGTATGGCAATCATGAATCCTTCCGTCTCCCCAAAGAGGCATCCCCGAGCTAACCAGCTGTTTGACGCAGTTTTGTCAACAAAATCCTGGGCCAGATCATAAGGATGCCTGCCATGGAGTGCCTTTCGAGCCCACGATTGCTTAGTGGTGTCTATGCTTTTTATATGTTGTGTTGTGTCCATATGATGTGAGTGTAAGTTTAATGGTGTGTTATTCGAGTCTGCTAGAGTTACTGCTTTATGTAATTGTGATGTTTCTTGTTTTTTGTAGAAAAACTCTCGCAGTGACTGTATTTGTTTGTAGTGAAGGTTAACTATGTCAATCAGGCCACGTCCGCCATCTTTACGTGGAAGGGTTAATCTTTCTGTGGCGGATTTAGGATGATGATTGTTTATGCTTAGTAAGTGTTGTTCTTGTTTTCCTTTGGAGTTGCTCGAGATCTGTGTGAGTCCAATGTATAACTCCAAAAGAATATGTGAGTACTGGGATGACATATGTGTTTATTGCTTTAACTGTGTGTTTTGCATTTAACTGTGTTCTGAGAATAGCATTTAACCTACTTTGGTATTCTTTAATTAATCTTTGCTTTATTTGTGTATGTTCTGTTAGTTTGGCCTGTTGGAATCCTAAATACTTGTAGAACTCGCCCTCTTCCATGGATTCAATAATGTCTCCATTTCCAAGTGCAAAATCTTCTTTCTTCAGGATTCCTTTTTCTATGTGAACTGTTTTGCATTTATCTAGGCCAAATTCCATTTGTATGTCCTTGGTGTATGAATGTGTGATTTGTAGGAGTTGATGAAGTTGTTTTTGTGTGGATGCATAAAGTTTTATGTCATCCATGTACATGAGATGTGACAGTGTAAACTGTGTTGTTTTTTCGTGTCTGATATTGTAACCATATTGCGTGTTGTTTAACATGTTGGATAATGGGTTCAGGGCTAAGCAGAACCAGAGAGGACTCAAGGAATCTCCTTGAAATATTCCTCGCCTAATAAAAATTTGGTTTGTTTGTATGGAAGTGTTACTAACCCTGAGATGTAGTGTTGTTCTCCAGTGCTGCATAGTGTTTTGAAAGAATGCAATGAGTGATGGATGTATTTTGTACATGTGTAGAATATGTAGCAGCCAACTGTGTGGAACACTGTCGAATGCTTTTCTGTAGTCTATATATGCCATGTGTATGTTTCTGTGTTGTTTGTGTGCTTGCCGTAGAATGACTGAATCTATGAGTAACTGTTCTTTGCATCCCCTGTGGTTTCTACGACAACCTTTTTGTTGTTCTGTTAGAATGTCGTGTTCTTCAACATGTTTGTATATTTTGTTTGCAATACAGGATGTCAATAATTTGTAGAGTGTTGGAAGACATGTAATTGGTCTGTATTGTGTGGGGTCTGTGGTATTGTTGTTTTTAGGTTTCATGTAGGTGATGCCCTGGGTAAGAAAATTTGGCATGTCTTGTGGATTGATGATGATGTGTGTTAGATGTTTAGCTAGTTCCTGGTGCAGTGATGTAAACTTTTTGTACCAGAAATTGTGAATGTTGTCTACACCAGGTGTCTTCCAGTTGTGTGTTCTGTTAACAGTGTATTGGAAATCATGTATGCTTATTTCAACACAGGGCATAGTTGGTATGTTGTGCAAGTTTCTGTTCTCCTCCTCGATCCAGCCTGCATCAGCATTATGCGTGACAGCACTGGACCAAAGAGAAGACCAATATGTTGTGAGTTCTTCTTCTGTTGGTGTGCCACTGTGCTGTGTAACAGTGTTTGCTTTGTTATTGATTTGTCTGTAAAAGAGTTTTTCATTGTTTGTAAATAATTTATTTTGTTGTTTTCGTAGTGTACATGTTTTGTATCGTTTGAGTCTACGTGCTTTGGCAGCAAGTTTTTGTTTTAGTGTATCAATGTATTCTGTAATGTGTGTGTTGTGATGTTCATGTTTTGTGTGTGTTTTTATTTTCTTGAAAATGTTTTTGAGCTGTTTCCTTAATTTGGGTGTTATGTTGTTTTTAGCGTATTGTGTCAGCTTGCCTAATTGCTGTCTAATGTCATTTATTTGTATTTCTATTCTTCTCTGCCAGGCAGGCTTGTGATAGAATTGTGTTTTCTGTGTGTTTGTCTGTGATTGTACTTTCAGCCCATGGTGTGTCACTACTGTGACTGCTCCAGCATAAACTAATGTATGAATGTCTGCGAGTGTAGAAATTGAATGAATGTAGTGTGGTAGTAAGTGAGTGTTTACGTAATTTAGTGTTTTTCCTACTTCCTTTGACGTGTTGATTTTTGGTATTCGTGGTCGTTGTGTGGGATCTGTGCCTGTATATTTAGTGAGTGTTTCCTGAAATATATGTGAGAGTGTATTAACTAAATCCATGTCTATGTTATCAGTGATGGATGAGGAAGTGTCTGTAGTATCATTAGTGGTAATTGTTGTATGTGTGTTATTATCAATGCTTGTTGCTGGATTATCCTGACAGGTTACATGATCTTCATTAATGTTAGATGTTTCTGTCTGTTGATGTATTTGATCAGCAACCTGTTGTTTGATAAGTTCAAGTGTTGTTTGTGGAATAAGGTTGTTGTGTATAATTGTTCTTTTTTGATCAACAACCCTTTGTTCAGTGACAGTGAGGTGAGGATACTGTTGTGTGAATCTATGGTGTAGTTGTTGTCTGTATGCTGTCATGTTTGTTTCGAGTTTTGTGATGGTGTAGTAACTACGGATGATAAACTTGTTCATTTCTACTGTCCATTTCATCCGTTGGCGTGGTTTTCCAGCCTTTGTGGTCTGTGGATGCATTGCCACAGAAACACCAAGGCTGGGTTTGTTCCTCACATCTGTTGAGGGCATTGCAGTAGCCATGCTTGGGCCGGTGCTGCTTTCGCCACCGGTAACCAAGGGAGACTGTGGCCTATTTTTCGAACGTGAGCCTCTGCCTAACCCACGAACGCGGACCTTGTTAACCCGGGCGACGTCCGAGCCGGTATCACACTTTGATCTAGTTATTACCATAATAAATATCTCCACAGAATGTGGGTGTGGTCACTCTTAGCTTCATTTCTCCCCATAGACCTTACTGGCATGGGTGTCCCTACCAGGAGCTTATGCTCCAGCCTGCACTGCCCTATGGATCAGTAAAATTACTGGGCTCTCCCACCACGACCAGGTGGTGACCACGGGCGAGTTATTATTATTATTATTATTATTATTATTATTATTATTGAGTTTTATATAAATTTCTAAATATTTAATCAAAAAATTTTTACAGATCGTTTGTATTTTGCAACTTTTCGCATCACAGGAAAAGTTAAGTCTACACAAACAATTCACTATTTTTGTATAGATGAAGATTTAATTTATGAAAAGTAAGTAATATGTTATTTTTTATTTATTGTGTTCTAACTTTTTTAAAGAATTCTCAGAATTACATTGTTTTAGATTAAATTTAACAAGTATGTTTTATTTGATTTCTTGCAATACAGTTTGTTTTATTTGTTTATGATGATTTGACACACGAGAAATCTGATGAGGAAGAATTATTAAAATTAGGAAATCATTAATGAGATGGAGAGACGATGAGCATTTATAATTGAGATAACTTCTTTTGATATAAAAATTAATACATGAATAACATAGAATGCACATCTAACAGATGAGGTTCTGTGTGATAGCAAGTCACAAACTGCATGGGTGAGACAAATGGCTAAGGAAATTTTTTTTGTCTAAGATAGGTCTCCATGGTGGACCTACTTTAGACAAAATTGGTACTAGACCAAATTGGTTCTCAGTTGTAAGCACCAACAAGAATGGGAGGTCTTTTTATGGAAAACTGGCTCCTATTCAGATGTCACTAATGTGAAGAAAACCCAATGTAGCCAACCTGTTGGCAAGGTGCAAATCCATGACCCAACTACCAGTGTTCAGTGGTTTTATCCACTTGGCCACCTTGCAATACAGTAGTGTCTTGTACTTTGAATTTAATTCATTTCAAGAGGCTTTTTGGACTCTGAATTGTTTGCAGTCTGGATCAATTTTTCCCCATTAAAATAATACAAAGTGAATTAATCCATTTCTAGATCATAAGCAATACCCATTTGATAGACTTAAACAAAAAATACACATAATTTAATGTAAATATTTGCTATTCATTCTTAGCTATGGATACAATACTTTTTCAGACTTAGTTCTTAACAGTTTTACATAATGCAACATATTCTTTCAAATCAGAGATATTAACAAATAGATATTTTTTGAAAAACTTCAAAATGTAACATTAATTCATTGTATCATCTAACTTATTATACTACATAATAATTTTGTTTTGCTAATAGCTAAATTTGTTTATTTTATTTTCTAAAAGTATAAAACAAACTTTAACATTTAGAAGAATTTCAACTTTAAAAATTTCTTTTGTATATTGCTTTAGGGTATCAATCAAAACTTTTGAAGCTTCAGGAAAAATGAGCTGAAGTTATGAAGATTTTAATTAATATTTAAACAATAGTAAAAGTAAACTTCAAAGCAGAAGAAATTAAAATGTTGGTGTTGACATGCAAACATAGTTAAAATGTAGAGAAACTTTACTTAGCTTTCAAAACCATTGAAAATATATCAACTAATAGTGAAAGGGTTTTCTTGATTTGTGGTAACATTTTAACAAAAGTAAAGCCTTGATTGTCTTATTATCTTTTTAACATTTTTCTATACTTAACTTTTTATTTCAAAGAAGTTCTCAAATGTATTTAATAATTGGATTTGAAATCTTAAAATGAAAGCTTTTTTAAAATTTCTGGTCTATGAATTTAATTTTAAGAATTCTCATTTAATCAATTCATAATAGATTAAATTTATTCATTTCTAGTAACAATAAATTACTATTGCAAAAATGTTGGCTTTAAAACTTTTAAAACCTTCAAAGTTCATCATGTTCAAATTTCAAAAATCATGTTTCAAATCTTTGAAGATTTAAAAAGCCAAAGATTTGATATCCCTAAATGGCACTACATCAATTGCTGTATAATATCAGGCTATTTATTGGTGATAATAATTATAAATTACTAATAAATTTGATCCTAGAGTTACTTATTAGTAATTTATAATTATTATCACCAGTAAATAGCCTGATGTTATATGGCAGTTGATGTAGTGTTATTGTAATGTATTGGGTTTTGTAAGATGTTTATATTCGTATATGGCTTTTATAAAGTTTTAGAAATATTCTAAGAAAATGAATAGTGATACTTTTTAATCTTCAAAGATTTTTTTTTTGTTATATAACTCTAAAGTAATTGAAGGTGTTTGAATTTTTTCATAGATGCAGATATTTTTTTAAACATTATTTGACAATCCAGATAATAATTAATTGCAAAATATTACTGGAAATTAGTGAATTTCAGTAATCTATGGCAATAGTAATTTTTAGTGATACCTGACAATAAATATTCTTTATACATACAGTAATTAAACATTTATAATTTTAACAAATATTAACTAAAGTCTTAAAAACAAATAACATTAAATAGCAGATAGCTTTCAACTTACTATCTAAAAATAAAATCATAAAATTAAATTCATTTTTTTATTTGCTGTATTTGGATAACATCTGTTAATATAAATAATAAATTGCTTCTATAAATTTTATATTGGTCTATTTTTATATAAATATTCATCCATTTGTGATGAATATTTTTTTATTTTTTGAATGATTTCTTTATGTGGCTCCTTTATCATTGAAACAAATTATGTTATAAAGACATATCTAATCAATAAACTGCAATTATAAAATTATCATGCATTAAATGATTATACAAATCATTTCAAATAATCTAATGCAGTTTTTATTATATTTACTTTTGATATTAATGATTTTTGATTAAATCTGTTAATGTTTTATTTGGATTGGTTTTCAGTATATAAAATTAAATTTTTATTGATATTGGTAGTTATTAAAATCTATATGATTTCAAAAATAACCTGAAAACAAAAATATTTCTGATGTTATGAGTTATTAGTTTGTTAAATTTGATTAACATAAATTATTCTATTGAATGTATAAATGTAGCTGACAATACAAACAATTTCTAAACAGTTGTATAAACTGATTAGTTGTTTTTAAATATTTATTGCATTATTTGATTAAAAAGTATTGTGAACATATGTCTCTTGTTATAAAATTTTAATTGGTACAATATAGAAAGAACTTCAAACTTGTCGTTTCATTATTGAAAGAATTTGTTGACTTAGAAATTTTAATAGATTGTGGCACAATATAGAATGACTCAGAAATTTTTTCTTTAAAAATTTATTTTAATAATCATCATAACAATTTAATATCCCAAATAGGTTTATGATGAAAGTCATAATTTTAAATATATTGTAATAAAGATTAACCAGATTTAATTATTTGAATCACACTATATTTTGTGTATTGAAATACTAATATCAATATTAGTTCAATAATAGTTATTTTTAAAATTCAAAACTGAAAGCTAACAATTCAAATTTGTGTTAAGAAAATGATAGTTCATTTTTGAAATTTCAAATTCCAAATAAATTCCAATAAATTTTATTTTTCAATTTGGAATTTGGAATATATATGTGATATGTTCACAGATAAATTATAATTTGAAAATGAAACAAAAAACAAAAGTCATACATTGATATTCATCATCATATTCTTAAACTTGATCTCTCTCCTTTGCAACGTATTGGTGTCATCAGTTGGATAGCTTCTGGATTCCCTGTAAAAAGTCTTTTGGCTGCATGGTGCACTCAAGTTCTAAGGTCTCCCATTTTTTCCTGACAAAATACTTAAATAAACAAATTGAAACTTTTGTCATTTCTCAACATAATCCCCCTACAGATGTACACATTTTTCACAATTTTGATGCCATGACATCATGGCTATTGCAAATGCTTCTTTAAGAGTCTGTTTTGGCCACTGGAAAATCGCTGATGCTAGAGTGGCATGACTGGAAAATGTGCGACCACAAAGTGTGTCCTTCATTGTTGGAAACAACCAAAAATTGCTAGGAGCAAGGTCATATGAGTAAGGAGCATGAGAAACCACTTCAAAGTTGTTTTCACAAAGAAACTCCTGTGTTATCATCATCCGATGAGCTGGAGCATTGTCTCTATGGAAGAGCAGATGTGCAGCCTTTTCCAGCCATTTTTCTCAATGCTGGAAACAATTTGGGATGACAACATGATTGCACACATGAAGCAACTTGCTCTATTCATGCAATCACGTTGTCAGACAGGTTGGTGCGTGGGCATGGATGTTTCGGTTTGTTGTCATACGATATTCGCCCTTCTTTGAGCTGTTGCACCTGTGAATGCACATTTTTCACATCCATGACATCATCACTGCATGTGTCACTCAACTGGCAATGAATTTTGGTGGGTGCCACTCCACACAAGTGCAGAAAACGAATGATTGCGCATTGTTCTTGTAATGAAAACATTGCCATTTTAAGTGTCAAAAACACCTCTCACTCGAACTGCTGCTGCTAGAGTTCTGTGCATCGTGCGGTGCTACCCTCTCAGTTATGTGACCACAAACAGTGTCCACTTTGTTTAAAAAAAAACCGCATGTTGCTACCTGTTTCCTTCCCCTAGAAAAAAAAAATAAGAGACTTTACAACTTGAATGCACCTCATACATTGTTCTCCACATCTGGAAACCATTACATGCAATGTTTCTTCTTACTCGTTTTAATAGAAAAAAGGGAAAGGTTTTTCAGTGACCCAAACCCTTGCCTATGGTCACCTTTTGGTCAGGACCTGCCTCTAGCACCTCCTGTTGCCCACCTGCTTCTGTTTGTTCCCTTAGATTTACTTATTGCCCACAGGGGAGCAGTAGTGACCACTTTGGAAATCATTTGACTAGTGTTTCTGGAGATAACTAGTTACAGTCAAAAATGTTAAATAGTTTTAAAATATTTTTTATTATAAAACAACACTTTTATATTATTAAAAATTTAAAAGAACATACATTACATATTCTATTAATGCGAGAGATAATATATTATGATTTTATTACACTCTATTACTCCATTTGTTAACTAAGGAGTTTCTATCATTGTATAGTTTTTCACATCAACTGTTAACTACATAGACTATCTTTCCTTCAGTTGTACATCCTACACAATTTTTTATTTTATGTTAGCATTCTTCTTACATTGTTTTACATCTAAAGATAGCCCATCATCTGGGTTAAAAAATATTCATATTTTTCTAAACTTCTACCACTATGAAAGATATATTGTTTGCTTTATTGAAAATTTGTGTAATATTTTGGTTATCATAACTTAGCAATTACTTTCTTGATATTTGAATATAGTGTAAAGTTGTATACAATCCTTTTATACATATACTTTTAATATATATAATTGATATTAAATCTAGGTGTTAGATACACTTTTTATTTTTATTATTATAAACTCTGAAGTGATTTTATTTGTTTAAATTTCATTATTATAAAATATATACAAAGATTTAAAAAATGCTGAAAACTTGATATATTTTTGTTCATTTGAATTTCAGTGTTATAATATATATATAATCATTAATTTCTGGCAACAAAAAATATTAAAAATGAATATCTGTTTTAAGATTTTTTATTGTGTATTAAGCTTGCTTAATAGTAATGAATTTGTGAATATAAGTAATGCAAATTATTAAGATATTTTAAAATATATATATATATTTATAAAGTTCTTTTATTTTAGTTTCTATGCTGACTTTGGGCCTCTAAATCTCGCAATGTTATATCGTTACTGTTGTAAACTGAACAAAAAGTTAAAGGTAAAAGTTTGTATAATATTTTAAGGTTTTTTTAATGCTATAATTATAATAATTATTATTAATCTGAATTTTACTTACTAAAGAAACTGTTTAACTACTAATGCAAATTTATAGAACATCTTTTCATAAATCAGCAAATAAACATCAGTTTAAATACATTTAATGTTTAATTACAATTAATATTTTTGACTTTTCTAAGAGGATCATCAGCTAAATACATTTAAAATATTTTTCAAATACAAATGGAACATCATATACAATAAAAAAACAAAGTATTTTAAAAATTATACTCAGCATTGTAGTTGGTTAAAAACGTAATACAAATAAATAATCTGTCAACATAAACTTATAAAGTATTTATAAAAATGATCCAAATAAATTAGTCTTTTTGTTTAATTAGACACTTGGGAATCTCCATATCTAGACTTCCAAATTCTTGACACATTACCCTCATTTTTAAATTTCACTGTGTAAAATGTTTTAACATGTAGCTGTTTACACGTTCTAAACACAGTACACAAATTATTTATAACACAACAACAACACTATTTGTAATTTATTTTCAACACTAGTGAGTAACACTCAGGCACCCGACAATTAATTAATAAAGGCACAACATTGGTTCTTTGCCAGCCACACAGCCACACACTCTGGTCAGCACAGCCACACACTTTGGTCAGCATAGCCACACACTTCGGTCAGCACTGCCTGGCCACACCAAAGGAAAAAGCACAATTTTTCCCTCTCTAGGCAGGAAGATCTCTCCCCGCATTCTCAAGTCTATAGTTACACAACACACCTGACACGTGTGACAGAGCTGTGGACTGTACATCAACACTACGTAACATAAACACACGTGTTACAATTTTGTTAAATTGAATATCGAACTTAACCCTTAGCCTGCCGTTTGCCACGCCCCCTTATTTTGTAAAACGGCCAAGGTCAAAATAGGTGAATCAGGCAATATTATTTTAAAAATTCACTAAAAATTAAATTATTATTTTATTCATATGAAAAAAATCACATATATTTATCAATATAGTTAGTTTTAAATACGACATACTTCAATAAAGTTTGTTTGAAAAATTTATGAGAAAAAAATAATATATATATGATAACTGACATTCAGACTTGAAAATTTGTTACTATTTGTCAAAATTAACATTGCCTGGTTACTTCATTCTTATTGTCACTGAGCCAATACACATGTACAATATTGTTCTGTACAATTTGATATAACATTTATGCATGTACGTTTATTCGTTGTGAAATTATCGCACATTATATCAAAGATTTGTTTAAAGTCTGAACTTTATTCTGCTTTCAACTAATATAATGAACTAATATACTTTATTCATTTTATATCAAACAAGATTATTTATTTTCGTAATAAACATATGATTACCAGTAGCAATAGATGTAACATTTTCGGATATTTTAGATTTAAAAAAATAATAAAAAATTAAAAATTAAAAAAATATATAAAATATCAGAACTGAAGGTCATAACTTGAATATTTATGATGCATTAACATATTATAGCTGAATAAACTTATTATAGCATTAATGAACTTATTATAGTAATATTATTGCATATATATGCTAAAAATAAAATAAAAAATAATCAGAAAATGAAAAATTAAGGAAAAACCATCGATAATTAAAATTTTTTAAGTCAACAAAACACCACCTGGACACAATATGTGAAACAGACGATAAACAAGATGATGCCGTCAAGTGCTGACATCTGTTGTCGATAAATTTTATAAAAATCAATTTTTAACAGGGTAACGATGAATCGGTACCCTGGCCATTTTGTGAAACAATTAGGGTAACGATAGATCGGTACCCTGGCCGGGAAAGGGTTAACACACTGAACTGTCTTTTCTTCTTGATTTATAAATTTCCAAACCATTCATATATTAGGTTGAGTCATAAATAAGTTCCGTTTTCTAAACTGAAATTTATTTGCCAATAAAATGTACAAAAATAGACTTTAATCTAACACATATTCACCATCATTATTAATGACTTCTTGCCATTTTTCGTGCAACTTGTCAATTCCCCTTGCATAAAATTCTGGTGGTTTCGAATAAAAAAACTCCTGGATGAACTCCTGGACTTGGTCATCATTTTGGAAGCATTGCCCTTGTAAAGCATCCTGCAGTGCCCGAAAAAGATGGAAATCTGTTGGTGCCAGGTCCGGTGAATATGGTGGATGAGGCAAAACAGACCAGCCAAACTCCAAAATTTTTTCTTGTGTCATCTTCGCTGTGTGTGGCCTTGCATTGTCATGCAATAAGGTGAACTTTTTTCTGTTAACAAGTGCAGGACGCTTTTCATGAAGTTTTAGCCGAAGTTGCTCTAACTGTTGTATGTATACATTTGCAGTAACAGTTTCATTGTGTGGCAACAACTCAAAATGGATAATTCCTCAACAATCCCACCATACACAACAAAATTTTCCTTCCATGCACACTGGGCTTAGGGTCTGGTTGTGGCTGATAATTTTTGTCAACCCATTGTCTTTTTCGAAATAACATTTTCATATGTGATCCACTTTTCATCTCCCATAAAAATTTTATCCAAAAAAAATTCCTTTTTTGCCAAGAAAGCAAGGTAGCAGCTATCGACCTTCTGTCAGCTTTATTCCGTTCACTGAGGTTATGTGGAACCCAAACTCCCAGCTTGCTTACTTTTCCTAGTTTTTGGAGGTGACGATTGATGGTTGATTGGGATGTGTGCAGTTTCTCTGCTAACTCCCTCGTCGTTTGCCGTGGATTCTGCTCAATCAGGACCTTTAAAACGTCGTCGTCAAAGTCTGAGGAGCGGCCTGGTCTTTCTTCATCTTTTAAGGAGAAATCACCAGAATAAAATTTTGTAAACCACTTTCGAACTGCTCTGTCTGAAATTACACCACTGCCGTAGACATTGCAAATCTTTTTTGTTGTTTCTGTAGCATTATTGCCGAGTTTAAACTCCCACAACATGATATGGCGTACATGCACTTTCAAATGTTCCATTTTAAATGAATTCAAAAATCATTTTTTATTACATTATTGACACTTCAGTGTTAAAATTTACATTTATAGACTATTTGCTAATAGCCACTAATAAAACTCAGTTGAAGCAACACAACATCTGGCAAGTATTTGACAGTCATTTACACTTACTTACTAACGGAACTTATTTATGACTCAACCCAATATTTCAGGTGCATCTCCCTTTCAAAAGTCTGACGATTCTTGTTTCATCTCATTTTATAGGTATGTCCTTCTCCATGGCATACATTGCCAGTGTTGTGGATGGTATTACATCAATTATCTTTTAAATCAGCGGTTCCCAACCTTTTTTGGACCAGAGACCACTTTGATTTCGTTGTTGTTAGCACGGACCACAAGGTTCAAGAAAAATGAACTGTGTCAATCTAAAAATAAACTCTAATCAAAACTTTTAACATAACTAATCATTAAACTCAAGAGTAACATGCTTTAACAGTACTATTATAATAGAAAACATAACATTTTTAGTAAAAATTAAATTCAGTTTGTATCAATGTGGGAATAATAATTTAAAATGAATAAAGTTTTTAAATCTTTCGCGGACCATATTTTAGCTCTTGCGGACCACTGGTTGGGAACCGCTGTTTTAAATTATAATAATAAATGTTTATTCACAAAAAGGGAGTGTTTCCCCTGTTAAGGGGGTGTTTTAAACTGATTTCTGTTTAAAACTTAAAAGCATTTATCTTCAGAAAAACAAGATGTTTGATCAAAACAATGATTAAAAGAAAAATACAATATAGAACAATGTTTATAAATATTAAAAAGAAAAACTTAAACAAGCTTAGATTGCAGGATGCAATTAAATATCAAAAAGTAGAAATAAGATGTGGAGTTTCAGATTTAATGAAGTAAAAAAGTATAATATATACATATATATTTCTAGTATATAGCTTTAAAAGATAATTTTAAATAACAATTTTATAGGATGCATTGCTAAATCTTTGAAGGCATAAATTTAAAAAGGCGCAGTTTTTTTTAATATAAATATGTTAAAAAATAACTGTGCTGTGTCTTTTATGATATGAAGCAAAATTGGTATCTTTCTGAAAATAAATCAATAATAATTATAATAAATTATTTAAAAATCTAAACAAAGGCAATACAATGTTAATTAATACAAGAATTAAGAATATAAACCTATAGTAGATCTCATGTTATAGGCCATAAAAAAATGATTAAGAAAACAAATGAAAGTAATTGACCATATGAAGATACTATATTTTTTTATAAGTTAATTATAAGAATTAATCATAACATTAACTCTTAAAACAATTATAAGGAATTAATATAATTATTTATTGAATTAATTACAATTAATTATTTAATTAATTGTAATTAAATGACAAGAATAAAAAATATTTCTTCATAGGTCATTAATAACAGAAAAGTTTAATAGAAAAACTTTTTAAATAATAATAATATGTTAAAACATAAAATTCATAAAATAAAAAATTAGCTGAAAGCCTCAAAAACAATTTTTGATGTTTTGTGAAATTTTTTCACTAATTTGCAGCACTTGTCAGTGTAGCAGCTAGAGGACAGTGACAGTGAAAGTACTGTGGGCTGTGGCTGGTGCCACTCAGTAGTTGACTCAAAGCTATCATTGCAAGCATATGTGCATATTGTTTTTTTCCTCAATTACTTTTTCTTCATTTTTGTAGATAAGAGAAACATTGAAAGGGAAGGTGGCAGTATTAAAAAGAACTGAAAAATAATAATAAAGGAAAAACTGGAAAATATTAAAAGATGTGAATATGATGCTACTAATACAATGATTGTGAGAGACCTGGGATACAGCAAGTCTATAGCTTTGACTATATCAAATATGAGCAAAGAATACAAAGAACAGGGAAAAGTTTCTACTGCTTCTTTAAGCATGCAGATCAACCGAAATAGAAGCCACATAATGATCGAGATGGAATGTCTTTTTTTCACTTTGGATTGAGGATTGTAATCAGGAAGGAATACCTCTTATTACAAGAAATATCCAGGCAAAAGCACAATATTTTTAAATCATTGAAAGAGATCAAGTTTCTAGATGAATGCAAAAGCTTTATTGAAAGTTTAGAATGGTTTGACTGTTAAAAATTGAGCTGGCCTACTTAATGTACTAAAAAACAATTAGGTTTTAAATTTTATTCTATTTTTATATGACCTAATTTAAAATGAAAAAATGATAAGATCAGAGAGAGAGAGGAATGATTGAAGAATTAAGACAGATCAGCTAAGGTTAGTAAAAAAGATTAACTGGAGAATCTGCTGGTGCTGATAAAGATTCTGTAGCAAAGTTTCTTAAAGAACTGCAAAAGATGAAGGTGATTATGTTGTCATCAAATATTCAAGATCAATGAAGCTGATCTTTTTTGAAAGCATATGCCAACAAAATATTTTTTTAGCTAAAAGTAAATCAATCTCAACCAGAAAGAGAAATGCAGTTTTTTTACCCAAATTTTGGAAAAGATACAATATCAAGCATGTAGTAGAAAATATTCATTTAGCATGGGAGGCAGTCACTGCTTGCAATATGAAAGCAGTGTGGCAGAAGGTGTTACATCATTGTGCAAATGATCTTATTGATTTAATAATTCAACTGATAACATCATTGAAGAAATCAGGACAATTGGAAAAGAATTTGGATTTTCTATATTTTTGAATATTCTGGATAATGAAGATGTGAGAAACTTGCTTGATTCCTGTATAAAATAGTTAAGGGAGAATGATCTTCATTTAGAAGAACAGCATGCATATGAAGAAGAATATAAAGAATGTGAACAAGAGGCAAATATTACAACTAAGAAGCTAAGTACAAAAGAATTTGAGCAAATTTTCAGTCCCATTTGAATGTGTTAAAGAAATTTTGTTTGAAGCAGATATGGAATGAAACTGAAATCCATCAGAATCTTAACAAAGCTATCACAGATTATATGAAAACATGCAAAGGTCAAAGTACCTTTAATTAAATTAACTAAATCTATCTGAACAGTACGTTCAGATATTTTTTAGTTAATTTTGTTTACAGTTCGCTCAGCAGAGATAAAGCACAAATTTTCAACCACACCTATTCATTTGCTGGGAGAATGTTTTTTATTCACTAATGTTTTCAGCCTACACCTGTATGCCATCATTGGGTTTCTTAAAACTGTTTATAGAAAATGTTCAATGAATAGGACATTCTATTTAAAATTTAACTTTTGAGGTATTCAAAATACAAATTTAAATTGATATGAATTAAATAAATAACTTACGAAATATAGAAAAAGAAGTCAAATAAGAAAAATGTATAATAAAAACTATGATAGTATAACACAAAAGCCAAATATGATTATAGGGGACACATTAATTTTATTTGTTAGAAAATAGCTTATTCATATGTTTAAACATTTAATAAAGATTTGAGCTGTTGTTTTTGAAAGTGATATAAGTCCATTTATTCATACATTGAGATATTTAAGGGTTTGCATTTGAATCAACTAAAAAACATTGGCAAACATTAATAAGTCAAGCTAATAAACAATGTAGCTATTTGCATAAACAGCATAACCCAGGATTATCTTCATTTGAAGCATTAAAAGACTTACATAAAAAAATATAATTTTCTTTCTTTGTAAAAGTGCCGAATTCTACAGTAAAAAGTAGACATTTGATCAATTTTAACTTGTGTAATTTTTTAATATTCTATGGTTGCTGTTTTTTTGAAGATTTAGTTATATCTTCCAGCCAGTTTTTACTGTTACTTCTGAGTTGGACTGTAAAAAGGATTAAAGAATAGACTGAAGAAAATTATATTTTTTTATGTAAGTCTTTTAATGCTTCAAAAGGCCAGCTAATCTTTTTAAAACTATAAACTTGTTAAATTTTATTATGTAATAATAATTAATAAATTTGCTAAAGAAAATAAATGATTTTTTAGCTACAAGTGGACTTATACCACTTTCAATAATAACAAATTATGAAAAAATATGAACAATAACAATTTTAAATTTATATTTTATTGGAAGTTGGCTGTTCTGAAAATGTATTTTTTTAATTTAAATAATAATTAAAATGAGAACATGTAAGGAAATGAATAATTAACTTTATTAAGAAACATTTTTAGTTATATTATATAAGAGTTTATAAATAGACAACATTGAAAAGTAAATTACTTTGTTAAGACAAGTAATAATAACAAAGATATTCATATTGCAATGTTATTTCTACTTTACACTTAGCATTATAAAGACTTTGAGGAAAGTTGTTTAAATTATTGATTATTATGAATGGACTTATTCCATTTTCAAAAAAAAAGAAAAAAACAAAGAACATTCTTGCAATAACATTTTACAGTTAAACTTCTTTTGATTAATTTACGAGGATATTGTACATCATTGACTTTGTTATTATAACTATAAAAAGAGGACATCTATGTCTCACTAAAACTATCATTAACTCATTTTTTCCACTAGTGGACTTATACCACTTTCAGAAAAATAGTTCATTTAATTCTTATTAAATTTGATTTTATTTTTTAATAAAGCTTTTGAATTGTTTTTTAACTGATGAATGGATGAATTATTTTTTCTATTGTTTATTGTGCAATTCTGCTTAATGTGCATTAAAAAAATTAATTAATGGCTTAATTGTGTTAAGTGAGGTTTTTGCTATACTGAAAAAAACATGTGATAAAATTTTAGTACAATAGTAAAAAAAAGGTCTTGCATAAAAATGATAAGAATTAACAAAAAAAAAAAAATTGTCTAATGTATTAAAAACAAGCACTAGTTTTTCATTGCAATCTACAATGTAGCCTACTGATGAATCCAAAATAAAATGCATAATAGAAGAATTAATATTAAATAGAAGAACAGTACTCACTTTTGTTACAGTTTTTTTTATTTGTTTTGAAAGAAGTCACTTAGTTTGGTTTAAGTAATTTTTCTTTTTAACTCTGTTAAATCTCTAGCCCTCTTGACTATCATGAGAGTTGGATATTGCTTCAGGTTTATTTCTATTCATGTTGATGCATCAGAAGCTTATGACTCATTAATCATACTTTTCTATTTGTACTGTAAGAAATAAAACTTGACACTACAGTTGATAATGAGATAGCTCAATAGTAGCATATCTGATCACTGACAATTGTTATTACATAAAAACTTCATAATTTCTGGAATTAGTACTCTGTGAAATCAATTTCGATTAATTGATTTTTGGATAATCAATGCTCTTCTGTATTAACTTAGAATTTCAAATTTTTTTTCTTAATGTATATTATATGCCTTACTCCTTGGCTATGTTCATTTATTAAATTTGCCTTGAAGAGAAGAGACAGTTTTAGATTGAAAAATTATGCTATCTAGGATTTTCATATAGGGAATGTTTGTTAGTATATATGTTTTGATTATAGAACATAAGAATGTTGCACTATCAAACACCAAGTGGGATATGATAAAGCTTATATAAAGGATAAATTTAATACTGTTATATTACTACTATTTTTTTCTGTCATTCATTTTTATTTCTTTTCTTTCTGGAAACCATATAACAAAATTTCCTTTATTATTGAATATACTTATACTGATTCTGCATTATACGAAAGATTTAACTTACCTAAAAGCTAATATAGTAGTCCTGTACAATGTGTAAATAAAGCAAGTAACAACCCTCAAATTTTGTCGATCAGAGGTATACGTTTTTTTTTTTCAATTTATAGGCTAAGGTTTAAACTTTCATAAATTGTGTGATAATGCAGGTTTCGATAATGCGATTTCCTATAATGCGTAACGAATCTCCCGTATTGTACGGGACTGTACTGTAGTGTTAATATTTCTCAAATGACATACCTTTAGTATATTATAACAAATACTAATAATATAATATTCAAAAACATTTTTTGTGTTTTATAGTCTTATTCTTTGACAAAGAAGAAAATTATTCATTACACAACAATGAACAATAAAAAACGGGTTAATGCAGCATTTCTTATTGGATCATATTCAGTAAGTTATAGCATTTATTATAGTAAGTATTTTGTTAACTTATATATTTTAGTTTAAAAGAATATTAATTTTTTTATTAATTCTATTTTAAACTACAGTTAAACTAATTCTTTGATCTCATACAAAAAACTGAATAAAGAAGTTAAATACTACTAAAAATAATAAATTCAGACATATCCTGAAGCATTCTAAGAACAACATAACTTATACAATGTTATCATGTTTCAAAAATGTTTTATTGAATCTTCTTTAAATTATTTATTATTTTATTAATTTATTTTTTGATGGAATGTAATCAAAATGTTTAAGATAATAAAACTATTATTTTTAAGCAGTATTCCTTAATAGCTGGATAAGATATTATAATATTTATATACTGGATAATAAAACTTTAACTTCTTTATTAACGAGTAAGGTTTTTGTTATATAAATTTTGTTAAAAATTTAAACTTAACGTGCAATTATTTATTGTGACTTTGTCACAATGCTGGGCTGCAATTTTTAATCTTATTTTTAATTTATTTAGTTTAAAATATATGCTCTCCACCTCAAATTAGTAATGTAGTGTCTTGTACAACACGGTACAGTACATCATACTTTAAGAACAAAGTCATGCTGTTCATCAATCTAACACCTTTCAGGGGAAAATTTTTGAATTGAAATAACATGACTTCTATTAACAAAGTTCCAAGGATTAATTTTGTTGATTAAATTAAGTCAATATTATGACCATACAAATAATTTTGGGTCTATGCAGAATTATCCTTTTTATTGTCCAATCAGAGACAGATGGTAACAACTTAAAACCGACAAATGACATTAAAAAATACATACAATACAATTGACGCCAACCTTTTCTTAGAGGATCCGACGCCAAGAACACAGTATCACAATTCTTCACAATATCACTTAGGTAAAAAACAGTTGTATTTATATCCATCTACTGACCTCTGGTGGAACTCTGGAACAGCTTCTTAATTTGCATGTCTACATTATTAAAAAATATTTTATTGATTTAATTTAATCAACATGACTTCTAGTTTGCATTGGAAGTTCTTATATAGTTAATTGGGCTCCTGCTCCTAAGGTTTCCATATCTGGTCTTTTTCATCTAGCTAACTCTGTTCCTGAGATTAAGGAAAGATGGACTGACAGACAGATGACAGTGGGAATTTATAGTCTACAATTTTTTCAAATTGCAGCCCAAAAAATATTTTTAAAAATTTTATTATAATATGTAATTTGTTTTACATTAGATTTAAATTATTTATTATTTATAATGTACAGTCAAACCTGTTTTTGTGCTGTCTTTTTCTGTGCGATTTGTTTTGTGCGATGTTTCTTTTGTGCTGTATATGAAAATTTCAATCAAATTGGAACATAATTGACTCCTGTAAAATTTTTTAAAAACTCTATTGGTTGTTTTCTATGACATCAGCAGGTTTTTTCATTTTTTATTCAGTAAAATTTTTTTCTCATACGTTTATTTCGGTCCCCTCTTATTTTAATAGCATAAAAACCATAAATATTATGTTATATTTGAACAGATGTGGTAAGTTAGCTTCCCTCCAGCTTTAGACTGCAGGTGTGAAATTTCACGCCTTGTTAAATGAAATAACACTTCCTGCAGCTATATTTATCAAATAAAATCATTATTTAACGATTATTTTTAACTTTTTAATGTTAGATTGGTATTTAAGTGGAAATAATTAATTAATATAAAAATTAAAATTCTTAGAGGATTTTTTTCCCCATTAGGTGTTGCAGAAAAAGGCCCAAGGAGTTAAAAAAAGCAATTCCTAGTTATTTTGTACGGTTTCGAGTTATTTTCTACGTGAGACTTTTTTTATGTGGTCCCTATTCACCGCATAAAAAAAATATTTTTTTAATTGTGTTGCAAAAACTATTTTTTATAGCCACTGGTAAAGTTTCCCGTGATTTTTTTTTAATGCATTTTCTTTTATGCGGTCCCTATCCCCCGCATAAAACAGGTTTGACTGTATAAAAACTACATTGCATTATATTATTTGTCAATAATTTGTGTAATGTGATGATAATTTGCAGTATTTGAATTTTATTTTAAAAATTAAAATGACATTTTGAATCTATTTATTCTTTTACAAATGGCATGTTGAGAATTATTTTATTTAAAACTTGTTAAATTTTAATTCTGGTTTTTTTTTTTTATTACTCACAACAAAAATCAAATTATATCCTCTTTTGAAAAGTAAATATTTTTCTTACTCTAATGTCTCATTTTAAATTAAAATAAATACAAAACTGAATTATACTTTGAAGTATAAACAAATCATAATTATTAGTTTTGTTCTAAATGTGAACAGTAAATTTTTAACTTAAGCTTATTACATTATTGATTGAACAAATTTAAAAAATCTGAATGAGTATTTAAATTTTAAGTATTCAAATTAAAAACAATTTTTTTTTATCTGTGGGACATAATTCATGATAATTTCAAAATAATATATGAAATTTCATCTGTTATTTTGAAATTATTTGTCATACCTAACATTTAAAGATTCTTTTAATTTTTAGAAAAAGTTTAAAAATTAATAAAAAAATTTTTTATTTCAAATATTTAATTAACTGAATTTATTTTATACAATTACATATTTAACTTATTAGTAAACATGCATCTCCCTTGTACTGTACAGAGACAACCCATAAGTAAATAGACACACATATTTTCAACACTGTCTTTTATTTTGCAATATCCATATGATACAAATACAACATATGCATATTAAAACGTATAGTAGTTATTCCACCACTTTCTTTCTTTAAAGTCTTAACTCAGTCAGATGTCAAATCAATGAGTTCTGCTATTTTGGCCTATGGATTGTTGACCCACGTGGCATGCAAAACAATAAAGTTCTCCACAGGAAGTGGGTTTTCAAGAACATCATTGCACCTCACAATTGAGCAGATTCCAGATGTGTTCAATGGGATTCATGTCAGATGGCTGACTCAATGAAGCTTGCAGATGCCTTATGTTGCTGGCTAATTCAAGGTCTTTTTTGCAAGGAGCTCCATTTTCCTTGAACAGAGTGGATGTTTTTCATCAGCCTGTTGGAGAATATTGAAGACAACTGTGAGATGACAGATCTGATTTTGCACTAATTTAAGGAAATTTTTAGCCTATCATTAAGAAAACATTGCACAGAAAATGGATTGAATATCACCCTTTTTGTCAACAACTGTTAAAGAATTATAAAAATCTATTGTTAAAAGAGGGAAAGTCAACCGTCGAACAAGTAAACAGGATGAATCTTACAAATCTTGAACCAAATATTATACTATCAGCTCTGTTTAAACGACATCTTAGTGTCACCAATTCTTCACCGATGACCTCACACCTGCAACTTCATCTCCAAACAGCTGGTCACCTGATCATTTTCCCAGGCCTAAGGAGGATAAAGGAGCTTGTACTCGAATCTCAGGGCAGACAACAGCGGACTCCCCCTAGAACCAAGTCTACCATCTCACCATATTCTGACGGACTCCCTCCAAGGATCCAGCTTTGCCATTATCCAGGCGGAAATGCCTTATATCCTGGGTCATGCCATACCCGCCTCGCCAGCCATAGAAGACAACTTCTCTTGCAGAGGTATTTGGTATTTTGTCAGTATACTTGTAAACTCTCTTTCCTTAAACATAGAACAGGAGCAGTTTCCTTTTATCTTCCTTAGGCCTTGCGAGCACTGTGCTTATTCTTAGTATGTAGTTATGTTTCATAGTTATCTTGTAATCTAGGTTTATATTGTATATATTAAATATGTTAGCTTGTTTAAACATGGTGTCAACTCCATTTTTCGGCTTTTAGATCCCTATCGACTTACTCATTGCAATCCCCACTCAACAGTCAAATCAACTCTCCTACTCAAATTTTGTTTACGATTTGCGAGTTAGGACCTTTAACTATCCTAACTGGCGTCAGGTCCTGATGTCGGAAGGTTCTTGCAATCTCAATGGCAATTTATCGATAGACATCCAGTGACAAAGTGAGTGGGTTTTACCAACTCGTTGCCAACTAAGTGGTTAATAGGGAACCCCCCTTGGCCCCTGGTTTCTCACACAACCCTTTTCCAATATGGCAATGTATTTTTCAGAATTAATATTGCCTATGCCCATTCAAGATGTCTATTTACTTATGGGTTGTCTCTGTGTATATCTTTTTCTTGGAAAAATTTGAAAAGTTAGCCAGAGTAATTTTATATACATACATATGTATTCTCTGAAGATATTCTAAAAAATATGTTATTATCTTGTTAATAAACATCTACAAGAAAAATGTGTCTATTAACATAATATTTGAATTCAAAATACCAATTGTGAAATTTGGGTTAGATAATGTAGTACAGTAATATTTGTATATCATGTTTTAAATACAACATTGTTACTAAATTAAAAATTTTTAATCATTTTTAATTAGACGATGGATTTTTTATGAGAGAGAGATTAAAGTTAACATATATGCAATGGAATGTTTACTAAAATGAAATAGAGCTTTAATTTATTTTATAAAAACTAAAATAAATTTTAAAAAATAACATTTTCTTTCTTCTATCTTGAGGAAACCGTGTTTTGTATTTTTTTTTCGTTTCTTTTCTTTCGAAGACACAATGTAGTGACGTAAACTTAAACACTGGGCGAATTTTTCATCCTTTTTATTCGGTTGGTAACCAACCAAATAAAAAGGATGAAAAATTCGCCCAGTGTTTAAGTTTACGTCACTACATTGTGTCTTCGAAAGAAAAGAAACGAGATTTTCTTTCTTAACAACAAAAGCATCAAATTTAATTGAGAAATATATAATAATTAGAATAGAATATATATACACTAACTCTTTAGTATTCAAGTAATATTTACTTTTAGAATTGTTTTGGATGAAGATTCGAGAGTTTAAACAGAATAATAATAAATAGAATCATAACTCAAAACAGCTGTTTCACATTATTGACAAACCAGTTAAAATAGTTATGAAGGTATAAAATGAAAACGAAGTTACATTGAATTGCAGAAAAATACTTGTGTTTGACTGCTGTTTTAATTTCCTTAAGTTCTTTTTTAATTTCTTTTCAGATTTTTTTAAATGTTTTATTGAAATATTTAATTTTTTTATATAAACCAAATGATTTCAAACAATCTCTATATATCTAAATGAACAATTATCTCATAAGTGCTTGTATACACATAAGTACATAAGTATTTATGTAAACACACTCCAACAATCTTAAAATACAGCAAAAATTTAATAACTATAACATTTTTTCTATAATGCCATATATCAGTTAAAATGCTTGGCATTTTAACTGATATGTGGCATTTTGTTGTATATTCCTCTTGAGCAAGATTGTTAAAAATGATTGAAAACATTATAGTTATTAAATTTTTGCTGTATTTTATGGTTATTGGAATGTGTTTACTTTACTTGGCAGCTGTGAATTAGTTAGAATTTATATATTCAATTATTTAAAATTCAATATTCACATTAATCAAGATTTACTTTCATAATTTTTATATAGATCATTTACTTAAAGAAAACTCCACAAGAAGCTATTAAACCATTAGTAAGTGGAAACAGTCCACCATTTATTCCATTTAGGTTTGTATTATTAATAATTTTAATTTTTAAATTACTTAAACATCTTTTTTATGTTAATTTTTAGAAAAGTCAAATTTATATAACCAATTTTTAAGCAAAATATTGTTTTTATTGTATATTGTATTGTGAGTATATGTAAAATATATAAAATTTTAACAGTTTTATCTCATAGCTAAAAAATATTTTCAGAGATGCTTCTTTTGGACCATCAAGTTATGATGTTCATCTTCACGACTGTTTAAATGCAGTAGGAAAAGTAAGATGTTTTTTTTCTTGTTGAAATTATAAAATTTTATATAGTAATAATAATAATTTAACTTTCTTAAACTCAAAAACAATGTTAATCAATTTCATGTAGATGAGGTAAAATAATTAGTAAATGTACAGAATAAAAAAGTTTATTAATGAGTATCAAAAAATACACTTACGTAAAACCAGATAACTGGAGTGATTAGTATTCGGGTCGCAAGATTGAGTATACATAGCAATGCCGGCTAATAATTATCGCAAAGTAGTAATAGCCCTAACCAAGGCAAGGGCCAAACTGGAGTTCCTTTTGACATGTAAGAGAAATGGGATATTTCCCATGTCTATTCGTTTAAAAAATATGTTGGAACGTTTTCACGTGATGGAATTCGAAACTCGTTTCTTTCAAAAAGGAATATATTCGAATTTATTACTACTAAGCCTGAAGAAGAGCCTAGAAGAGGCTACGAAAACGTTTGCGACCCGAATACTAATCACTCCGGTTATCTGGTTTTTACGTAAGTGTATTTTTTGATTGAATCACCGGTGTGTAAGGAAGATTGAGTTTATTAATGAGTATCTTCACATAAGCATATTTTGTTAAATTTAATCAATTTTGTTTTCAATACCGTTAGTTTTTTCATATCTCTTAATGGTATAGTAGACCAAATTTTTTATAATATTTCCAGTTTCAAATTTCTTCTTTCTTTCATTGAAGAAATCACATTTCTTCATATAAATAAAATGTGACTACAGAATTGTCTCATTTTATTTATATGAGGTTTTTTCCCAACTTTTGATGGTCAATAAAACAAAAACAAGTGTAAATAACAAAATTAATTTATTACCAAAAATTAGGTACAAACATGGTTACTTTTCAACATAATCACCACGAAGATTGAGCATTTCTATATGTGGACGAGCTTTGAAATCCCCTCATCATAGAATATTGTTGCCAGTGGCGATAAGATAATGACGATTTTTGATGATTTTTCAAAGCCTTATCATCATTTTGAAAATTGTCATTATCTCGAACCTCTGCCCTCCTAGCCACATTTTTACTTCAGGAAAATGGTGGAAGTCGCTCAGCACTAAGTCAGGGCTGTAAGGTGGGTGTTTAAAAAGTTCCAAGCTAGGTGGAAGTCTGAAAGGTGAAAGTCTTCACACCTCTTTCCTGAACTGAAAACTTGGCTAGCAGGGCAGAGGTCTGAGACTAATGACGATCTTCAAAACAATGTTAAGGCCCATCTCAATCACTGGTGGCAACATTCTACAAAGAGGGGATTTCAAAGCTTGTCCACAGATAGACAAATGCCTCAATCTTTGTGGTGATTATGTTGAAAATAACCATGTTTGTACCAAATGTTCAATAATAAATTCGTTTTGTTATTTACACTTGTTTTTTTTTATGGATCATTGGAGGTTGAAAGAAGAACAACCTACATAGTTCCTTTATGGCTAACTGAACAAAGATTGCAACTTATCTTACATAGAATTTGAAAAACATTGAACAGCAAATAGAATGTGTATAAAAATTTAAATGATATACTGTACTTGTCATGGGTGCAAAATACTAATATAAGTTTTGTACCAGAACTTATTAGTCTGTGGGGCTATGGACCTACGTATGTATTCAGGATATCTTTAAAATGTCTTTTCTGATTTTGAAAATTTATTACTGTACAAGTCTGTAAGGTGAATACATGAAACAAACTTGAGCTGAAAGAGCAACTCAAGAATTTTAATAAAAATTGCCAGGACCAATATGACATTTCCAGAAAATAAAATATTTCTATTTGACTATACATACAAAGATGAGTCTAGTTGATTTGTCCCTTCACACGCTGTACGAGGCAATAACAATTCCACTGGCGAAGTTGACTTTCCTTGTAGGCTACCATTCGCCACAAAATGTAAAATAGTTAAAAAAGTCCTCTAGCAGTGGCACAGCACAATTAAAATTAATAATTACATTTAATAAAAATTGCTGGGACCAATATGACATTTCCAGAAAATAAACCTCGTACAGTGTGAAGGGACAAATCAACTAGACTCATTTTTGTATGTATAGTCAAATAGAAATATTTTATTTTCTGGAAAAGCAACTCAAGAAGTTTATTTATGTACAGAAAGAAACTAGTCAAGTTCAACATGAGCACCATGAATAGCTCAAATGATATCATACCATACTGTGTGTGTGGGGCTGTAATCTCACTGACTGCTATGAAATATGTGAGTGGAAGCATGTTTCTAGAAAAAAATACAGTAGAGTCCTGTATAACGCGGGGGATTCATCATGAAATTGCATTATTGAAACCTGCATTATCACCCGATTTATGAAAGTTTAAACCTTGGCCTATAAGTTGGAGAAAAAACATATACTTCTGATTGACAAAATTTGAGGGTTGTTGCTTGCTTTATTTGCATGTTGTACGGGACTCTACTGGAATGAATACTCAACATTTTATTTTGTATGTTAGAAAAATTTGAAGTTTTGAAAAGTTAACTTTTAACATCTCATTCACTATCATCACATCTGATTAATTTTTAGCAACATCATCTTATTTTTAAAGATGGTGATAATTATTAATTTTCTATAGATTGTTTTAAATTAAAATGCTTTGTTTTACTGTACAGACTCTTATACACCTTTTTACACACAGCCGTTTTTTGCTATCATTCAAACGCTTTGTTTTACTATTTCCTAGTTTTAATAAAATGTTTTAATACAGGATTTGGCAGGGGTATATGACATTTTTAAGATGATATAACATCTGCTTGGGGGGCACCAATCACCATGAAAGCAGTTGTGTATCATTTGTTGAAACATTTTTTAAAAGTGGTGATTTGGTGACTCTGATTCAGTAGAAGTTTTGAACTCATTTTAATGTTGGACATCACAGCAGAGTTCTAAGCCAGAACACTATTCTGGTGTGAATCAAAAACCTGAGAAGGATGGTTTTAGCTTTTCCAAGGAAAGTTTGTGGAGATGAACAAACTGTGAGGACCGGGTTTAACCCGGCCCAAAATCTTTTTTTTTTTTTTGTTCAAATCCCCTCGTGAGAAATTGGAGAAACGGTCGAAATTCTAAGGATGTGCGGCCTTCCGCCGTCGAAACGCACTTCCTTTTCCTCCGGATCCAAACTGAGTCACAGAGATCGAATCATCAGCGATTCACCCACTATCGCGATTGGTGATTGAAGATAATGTGACCTGTAGTATATAAGGGGGAAAAAGTCTGATAACGGGGTCGCTGAAGGTCTGCATAAGACGCCCGACTCGTACGATCCATCCCGAGAATCGAGGGCCGAAACCCGAAGTCACCGAAGCCCGCCGACGACAAGCCGCCCCGACCGATCCTCCTGCTTACCTCCACGACCAGAGAACCGAGACGATTAGTACTTCGATTACAACCGATATACCCTAGGAAGAGGTATGACCCCTAAGTTTGTAAACTCTCTCTCTCCCGCGGTTAGGAACTGGACGCGTCAGATTTTCTGTATTTGTTTATCCGTCTGAATAAATCGTTTGTTTTCATCATGGTCTCCGTTATTTCGAATATCGCCTCAAACTTATCAACGAACCCACACACTTCCTTCACTCGACCTGACAATTAATTACCCAATCCCGACGAGTCGGGATATCATAAAAATTTAGCCATTTTTGACAGTGGGGTGGGTCTTGCCGACCTGTTCGCTGAAGAAAGTCCCAGTTTTGTGGGAATGCCGGGAGGTACGACTCCGTCCTACCTCCCGGCATTCCCACAAAACTGTTCAGACTCATGGAAACATTGAACTGGTAAGACAAGCTATGGAGAATAGCTCAGCATAATTGTTCAGCAATAAGGCAATTCATGCTCTACAGATGTCAGACAGATTAGTTCAAAGAATTTTACATTTAGATCTAAATTATCACCCATTTAAGATCATGTTAGTCCAGGAGCTACAGCAAAATGACTTTGTAAACTGAAGAAATTTTGCAGAGACAATGCTAGAAATTTTAAGGAATAATAATATAATGATGATGAATGGTGAGGCTCATTTTTATGTCTCAAGATGCATTAATAAATAAAATTTCTGCTATTGGTTGTCAACAAATCCTTGGCAACTTTATTAATGTCTCCTGCACAGCAAATGTGTAACTGCATGGTGTGAATTAGCGAAGTTTGGCATAATTGGTCCTTACTGAGGAAGGGGACAACCAGTAACAGTGATTTCAGAATGTTATGTTGTGATTTTGTGTGATTACATATTGCCAAAACTGCAAAAACATGAAATAAACCATTGAACACTATGGTTTGAAAAGACAGTGCTACTTATCTATTCAATGAATGAACTTCAAATGCATTAACAATTTCAGGCACCTCATTTCTCTGTGTGGGGATATTCAGTGGCAAGCTCTATCACTCAACCTTTCAGCATGTGATAACTTTTTATGGAACTACTTAAAAGCTAATGTGTATCTTGACAAGTCATGGCATACTAAAGTCCTCAAAGATGAAATTACAAAGAAAATCCAAGCAATTTTGCAAAACATGGTTCAGTGGGCAATGGTCAACTTGAAAAATCTGGAGTTTATTCTAAACCTCTTTTGCATCCACTAACTGGAGAAAATATATGGTACATTGGTGCCACAACCAGAATGCTGGTGAGTTGTTTAGCAGAGCACCAGCAGGATATTGCAAAATGTAGATTTGCCACAGAACTGATCAGAAAAGTCATGGAGTTCAATTTCAGCCTTTGTGGACTCGAGCCATTCTTCTCTGGTTTTGCCGATTGTAGGACATTATTTATTTGGAAGCCCTCCTCACTTCCACCTTGTGCCTGTGCAATACAGCCAAACTTTAGTTTCCTAACTTGTGGATTGCACTTTTAAATTTATCAATCTTGATGCTATACTACCCTAGTCATTCCATGTTGTAACACATCACAAACTCATGCCATAAAAACTGAGAGTTCCATTGCACTTTTTGTTTTTGTTTGCATTTTATTTAAAATTCTGTTCTTTTGTATACTTCTGACCCTCTAATCCCATGGTGAAGTTTAAATGCTTGGAATATTTGAACTTTGAAAATATTATATGCCTACAGTACAGTGATGTTCCATTCTACATTTATTAGCCTGGTGGTGATGATTTTATATTGTTGAAAGTACTTGCATTATAAATAAGATTTTAATGCCATCTGACAGCTAAATATTATGGTCAACTTCTCCACAAAGCTACAATAATGCATTGATAAAGACAGATGCCATTTGGACAATTTTTCTTATTTTTAACCTAATGGGCTCTTTTTTCCCTCTTTCTTTCTTTTTTTTTTTCATTATTAAATAGCATACATTTCTATTTCTATTGGAAAAATAAAATTTTATTTTCATAAACAAATAATTGTGTACAATTATTCTGAAAAACATCATACTCTACTATATTTACTGTTTTCAAAAAAATATTACAAATTACAAAAAAATACATGGAGTATTATGAAATGACGTGAAACACGGATTAATCTACTAAAGGCAGTCTAACTTGTGTCATAGAGTGGAGTTTCTAATATTTATATAAGTGTAGAGGTTACTATTATGTTTGACTTTACCAAAAATTCATAAAATTTTATCTTATTTTCTGATACTGAAATAATATCTGAATGAAAAATATTATGCTCCTAAATGTAATCACAGTTTTTAATGACAAGTAAGCATTTTTAGATAATTTTGTTGCAGCTATATGTGCAAAATATGAATGATACTATACAAAGATTTCTATAGTAGTTTCATTTTATCTTCATTAAGCAATATTAAACATTGCTTTAGTTAAATTATCATATTTCAAAATGTGAAGATCTTTAATACAGATATTATATTTTTTCATATTTATATAGTTGATATAATTAAAATTAATAAAAAATACTTCAAGAATTTAGAACATAGTGCTTACTTTTTATATTTATAATGTGCCCATGTTATAAATGCTTAGTTAGCCTTTGTATATTTATCATTACTTAAAATATTATTTGGATTCTCTTCCAGGCTTTGGAAAATGGCTTCATTAATTTTGAAACATTTGATGTAGATGAATATGAATATTATGAAGTAAGTGTAATTCTTTAATACAGAAATAATAATTATTAAATTTAGTATTGATATAATTTTAAGAAATTAAGATTTTTATAAAATATAATTACAGTAGAGCGTCGTTTATCCGAAAGCCGATCAACCGAAATGTTGGTTAACCAAAAGCTTTCCAGTCGGACTGTGTCGTGCTGAATCGAACGTTTTTGATACTAGATTAACTTCTAAAGTATAATTTTTTTTGTTTTTATGTTTTTCAATATATTTATTTTGTTTGTACAAAATAAAGAAATAATTTTTAACGATACAATAGCCACGATTATTATTATAAAAATTTTCGTTAGGCTTAAAATTGACCAAAATTCAACGCGAAGCGACGCAACGGAGAAAAATTTCAACATGGGATAGGTTAACATATTTTTTTGAACATAATCGGTTATCCAAAAAATAAGTTATTCAAACAACCCCAGTCCCCAATTGATTTGGATAAACGACACACTACTGTATTTTGTGATTTATTTAAAATTTATTAAAAGTTTTGAATAACTTGCATTTAGGGATTGCAATCCAGCAGTGTTTTGAATCCAGCTGGATTTTTGCTGGATTGAAATCATTCCAGCTGGATCCAGCGCGGATCCAGCGTGGATGTATTTTTGGTGCAATAGTATTATCTGTCTATCTATCTATCCTTATGTTTTTTAAATGAAATAAAACATTTTTAAAAAATACTTAAGAAGCTTTTATTATTTAGACTGGTCACTATAAATCAGTAAAACTTCTTACACATTTAGGTAGTAAACTTAACTTTGGTTCGGTTTAACACTTGAGATAGAGATAATTAACTTTAAATGTTTAGTTAGATTATAATTATAATGTAATCTTTAAGTTAAATAACAGCAAAGGTAATTCTACTGATTAATTTATATTAATATATTATAATAATGTAAGGACGGATAATCAGTGGCTAAGTGGCTATCAGTCTTACCAGTTTTCTTATATAGGCTCTACATATTAGTCTGTAGTTATTTATAAGTATATAAAACTATGTACTGGAAATAGAATAAGTTAAATAAACTACACCTTTATCCATCCAGCAAAATTTAATAAAATAATAACGTTTTCAATCATTTTTAACGATCTTCCTCGGTTACAAAAAAAGTAGAACATTAAATGTAGAACATAAAATGTGTTCGGAATAAATATAAAAATTAACGGAAAACGTCCAAACAGACAAAATATAGATAAATAAACAAAATAAATAGCGGAAAAAGTATATACAGGGTGTTTTTTTTAAACTGACAGTACTCAGAAACATCTGTAGAGCAATCTAACAGCCGGACTGTCGCCAAATTTGGGAGAGTGACTAAGGATGACATGGAAAAGAGATTCCGTGAAGAAAAATAGTAGTACCTAAATTCGCCGGTAGAGGAGGATTGGCGCTGTTGTAGCGAAAAAGTTACCAGCACTTCACTGAAGAAAGGGTCATCAGTCGCTTTTTTCCACTTGCATGGCCGCCTCGCTCCCCGGATCTAACCCCATGTTACTTTTTCCTGTGGGGTTACTTAAAGTCCAAGGTCTATCTTGGTAGTGTCCCAAACTTGATGACTTTGAAGGACAACGTTTCTCGAACCATGATGAACATTCCTGTGGACATGTTTCGTTCAGCCATAGAGAACACGGTGTTCAGGATGCAATACCTTTTCCAGCAGGACGGTGATCACATTGAAGAAGAGAGAAGGTTATTTGCTGAGTAATTAAACTTTCGTTATTACACTGAAACCTCTGTCTGATTATTCATTCGTGTGTTTGTTAATTGCAGCTGAATTTTATGCAGATTCTTAGCTGTTTCGCTACAACAGCGCCAAATCAACCCCTACCGGCAAATTTGGGTACTACTTTTTTCTTCGTGGAATCTCTTTCCCATGTTGTCCTTAGTCACTCTCCCAAATTTGGCGACAGTCCGGCTGTTAGATTGCTCTACAGATGTCTCTGAGTACCGTCAGTTTAAAAAAAAACACCCCGTACAGTAATACCTCGACTTACGCTACCCCGTCTTACGCGAACCGCGAACCCGGAGTTACGCGATTTTCAAATCTTGACGATTCGTCTTTTGTTTGAGCGCCATGCAACCGTTGATTACTCACTTCCCCCAAACTATTGTTCAGCTTACAGGTTCGGACGTGTCGCACGGAATCGACGCATAGCTACAATTTATTTTGACTTATTTATTTCTGTGTTATATCTACGGAGACTTGAGACTCTACTGTGTCATCCAAACGAAGTAGAACTGATTCTTCTGCATCAAACAAGAAAAGAAAAACTCCATCTTTAATAATGTTAACTTTACATTCCAAAGACTTCGATACAAAAATGAAAATTTGTAAATTGGCAAAACTTGATCCTTTAGACCCAGTTCAATCAGATGATCGAATAACGGTTGGAAACTTGACAGAAGGCCTCAGTTTAATTAAAAAGAGGTTACAAATTTTAGAAAATATAGACTCCAACAAAGAGCGCATTTCTTCTACAAAACGAAAAATAAAAAAAAATTATTAGCATGCTACGAGGAAATTTTGCGGGAGAAAAAATCTTTGAGTTGTCAGACAAATTTGTTAGATTTTAGGAGGCCTTCTATAACAAAATAACTTTGATTTACGATTTTAATAATATAATTTGTTATACATATGTATTATCTAAGATTTTATTAAACATTTTTTTCTAAATTGTTGTTTTCTTTAGTCTCCGGCCCCAATTAAAAATAATTAGTATGTATTTATATGCGAAGTTATACTCCGACTTACGCGAATTCAACTTATGCGGTTATTGCTCGGTCCCACCTATCGCGTAAGTTCGGGTATTACTGTATATAAGATATAACAACGAAACCAGCATTGTCCGTTAATAACATTAATTAATGTTAAAGAATCTCCACATGGTAGACAATGAGTCCGCATCTGTATGGTTCATACAACCAGTTGTCATGTGCGCCTTGCAGATTTCCAATCTCTCAAGATGTTTGACCGTTTGCCTATTCGTCGTCGTTTTTATAATTGCCGCTTGATCCCATTGGACGTTAACATCCTTGTGTCTTGCGTATGATGCCAGCGCAGTGTTGTCAAGGTTCTTACTGATTGTATATTTGTGCTCTTGAGCCTTTGTTTTAAACTGCGCATCGTTGCACCCACATAAACAAGCTTGGAATTGAAACGTTGGTTGTGTAAAGGCACCGAATATATATGCCCGTTGTTGAATTCCGATCCTCTTTCTTTTTATCGTTTCTTAAAAGTTTGAAAACAGTGGGATTACGTCGTTATACAATACGAAAATTATCAGACCTGGCAGTACATCTATGTATCTTGTTTAAAAAAAATGGGATGTAATTAAGCACTATTCTTTTTATATTTAGTTGAAACACATTTTATGTTCTATTGTATTTTTTTGTAACTGAGGAAGATCGTTAAAAGCGATTGAATACGTTATTATTTAATTAAATTTTGCTGGATTGATTAAGGTATAGTTGATTTATAAGTAATTTAATTATTAGTGTTAGTAAAGTAGTGAGTCAATAATTAGTAAGTAATTAGTTGCAGTCTAGTAGTTAGCAAAGCGGCAACGCGACAACTTAGGCTTTTGCGCAATTATTTAGAAAGCTAATTGAGTATTTGCGGATCCGCAGCGCTGGATCCAGCACTTGGTGCTGGATCCAGCAGGCCGAAAAATGCGCTGGATCCAGCTGGATTGCTGGATGAGGGATCCAGCAATCCCTACTTGCATTATGATTTTGTTGTTTAACTGCTTTTCTTGCATATAAGTTTTGGTAAATATTCCTGTATTGAAATATATTGACAAAATATAAAATTCATTTTTACATGTTATCAATATGTATGAAAACATTCTCTTGTGACCCCATACCGTACAAACTAGCAGCATTCAACACCTTAGTCAAATGGGCGTACACCCATTCCTCAACAAGACACGCTCTGCAAAAAGAGATTAACACGTTACGCAGTATTGCTCAAAGCCATGGGTACTACAACCTTATAAGTAAATTAACCAAAAAATGGAGGAATTACCAACTGTCAACGCAAACCAACCAGCACGAGCAAGTAACAACAGAGCATAAAGACAACATTCCGCTCACCTACAATCCGTATTTAAGGAAGCTATATTTGGAGGTTGCCAAGAAGAAACAAGTCAGCATCACCTATAAAAGATGCCCGAATATATATCAGCTGCTACGGAATGCCAAAGATCCCCCCAACCAAGACAAGCTACCTGGAGTGTATGCCATTCCGCTGAAAGACCACAGGTGTGACGAAGACTTATGGTACATCGGCTCCACTAAAAGATCGCTAGTAGTGAGAATTAAAGAGCATAAAGCAGACATCCGTCACCAAAGACGTACAACCGCTTTGGCACGTTACGCCACGGAACCGGATATTCAGCCAAGGTTTGACGAGGCCAGGATCATCCACACCACACTCCTTATGCACCATTTGAGATGGATGGAGGCAGTACACATACACAAAACCGCCTGGGATAAAAAATGTATTAACAGCAAAGAGGAGTTATTGTTATCCGTCGCATGGCAAATGCTCATATATGACGGATGACATTACAGGAAAGTTTCCACTTCCGCCCATGCGCAGCGGTGACGACATCCACACGAGTAACATTTCGAATCTTGCGCACGGCTCTTTCGAAAATCTGTTCCATCGAATGTTTTTTATAAGTTGTCCGTTTTTCACCTGATGAAGAACTTTTATGTTCGAAAACGTTTGTGAAAATCGTAATTATATGTGATAACGCACCGTTCTTGGTTTTTTGTGTGAGGTTATTGGAATACATAATGTTAGTTAATTATTGATTGCTTTAATAAATATATTTTTTTTAATAACAAAAAAGAATAGTATACTTTTGCTAACTTCTGGAATGTAATCCCATGTTTTGCATTAGTTCTTTGTTTTGTATAGCATGGATTTGCATAACAGGACATCTTTCAGAATGTTATCTACTGCATTATACAAGGGTTACATATGTATTTTCTTATGTATTAATAGAGAGGTTGAGGCATAAGTACTAATGTTAAACTTGTACGGCAAGCACACATTTGACGTTCTAAGTCCAAGTAAAAGACGTTGCAGCGCTTGTTCACAACATCACGTGACTCAGTGAACGTCGCACATTGACTTATGGGAAATTTGTTGAAAAAATGACAGATACATTTCACATTGAGGGTTACCAGCAAAGGCACATAAACAAATTAAACTGTTTAAAAGTATATATAGGATGTTTAATGACACTAAATAATTATTTTTAATTAGCGTTGTCTCATACTGTATGATCAGACGATAGGACTACCTCATACTTTTGTCCAGGGAAGTAGTGGCTTATGTAAATTCAAAAGCAGCTCAAAAAATTAATTTTTAGGAACTTTACAAACGTATTATGCCATTGACATTAGAAGATACCATGCAAGAATAAACCTACCTTAAGATAAGCTGTTATGAAGACAAATATATGTAAATTCTATAAGCACTTCACAACACTTGCTAAAAAATTGAATAATTAAATAATTTCTGGATTAAAATCGTCTGTTTCTTTACAGTATTATTCGTAAATGCTTAAATAATCATTATTTTAATAAAATAGGTCATAATTTAAACCCCAAACACAAAAAAAATGAAGTTTAACCAATCTTCTACTCACCATTCTAGATGTAGCGAATGCCATTATCAACTGTATAGAATTGCCAGATGGCAGTGCTTGTCCATCCGCCATTCATGTTTTGGGATGAATACGTGTGCCTCAACCTCTCTAATATTAACCCAAAAACTACTAATAATTTAAAAGTTTTAAATATTAAAATTTGATATGATTATTTGAAATATGTAGTTTTTATTTCAATTATAATTTCAATAAAATAAATTTTGTTTTAAAAATTAAAATTTTTAAAATAATTATTAATATATTTTTTTAGAGAGTAGAAAATGGAGATTTAAACTGGATTGTACCTAACAAATTTATTGCATTTTGTGGACCTCATCCTAAAAGTAAGATTGAAAATGGTAAGATATTAATTATTTATATATATTTTTAAGTTGGATATTATCAATGGAAATCTAAATAAATGAATAAATTTTTAATTAAATTATAAAAATATATTAGGTTATCCATTTCATGCTCCTGAAACTTATTTTCCCTATTTTCGAACGCACAATGTTACCACTATTATTCGTCTGAATAAAAAAATATATGATGCCCATCGATTTTCTGACAATGGCTTTAATCACAGAGATCTTTTTTTTGTGGATGGCAGCACTCCTAGTGATTCCATCATGAGACAATTCCTAGATATTGCAGAATCTGCAAAAGGTGTTGTTGCAGTTCATTGTAAAGGTAATTATGTTACATTAGTTTTACTTTACAAATTAAGCAACTAACTTGATAAAATATTTTAATTGAAAAAACATCATTTATAAATAAAATCAGAGATATAGTCTGAAATTTGTTTATGGCCTGGCTGTGGAGTTGCGTAAAAATCTACCAACTCCAACACCGACTGGGGTGGACTTGTTACCGAAAGAGATCCATAAATTCTGATGTCATCACATGACCTCAACATTAAACATTCAATAAATAGAGTTCTAATAAAGATCATTCTTGTTGTTAGTAATATGCAGATGCTTAAAAATGACATAAATGTAAATTTGTTCCAAATTCTAATTATAGATCTGTTGTTACACTCTGATGAGTATGGATGTCTCAGAAAAGCTCTACAATTTTTTCACAAGCCCAATTCATAAGGGTTTGGAAACTGCTTAAGTCATACATGATAGCATGTTATAGATACATATAATGTGTAATTATTTAATATTTGGAATTACAGTCAAACCTCAGGTTTCAAACTTAATTTGTTTCTAAAAGTTGTTCAAAAACCAATTTGTTCTAAAACTGAAACAAATTTTCCCATAAGAAAAGATATAAAATGGATTGATCCATTCCTGACCCCAAAACAAAGCTTTTTTTTAAGCTGTATTTCATGCATAAAAATGCATATAAGTGCAATATATATAAAGCAAAATGTTCCATTACTGCCAACCAAAACTGAAACTAGCAGTTTATAAAGCTGGTATAAATAGAGGTTCAGCTCTGACTTCCTGAAAGAAATATAACCAAATCAATCTCAATCAACAAGGACAAATACTTTATTCACACTTTCCTGAAATATGTTTTAATTGATTTAATTTAAATTTGAATTAATTAATTTTTATTTTTTGTTTCAGTTTCAGTGTAAAGGCCAAAGTTTTAATTACTTTTTTATTTTTAAATTATCATTTTTAGTTTTAATTAACTGGCTACCTAGTATTAATAAATATTAATGTTATAATATATTATAATAAATAACAAAATTTTATTAATATAACTTGAGTATATTTAAACATGGATTCTTGGAGGTCATTTATATTACATGATTGTCAATTAACGTGGTTTTTATTCATTAATTTGATTTAGATTCAACTGTGGTGCATACTGAAAAGTAGAAATAGTATTTTTTCTGCATGTGCATTGAAATCTAATTTAAATAGCAATATCATCAATGATTCATGTGACATTTAATGATGTGAGCAATCCCAGTATCACTAACTTCTGAATCATTAGTCCTATCATTGATTAGTTGGGCCATCAACTTTCTTTAATACAGGAGGTACAGGGAGTTGACCATCTGTGGCCAGATTAGATTGTTCTGCAACTGAGTTATCATATGGCAACCAGGGCAAATATGAGTTCAAAATTTTGTTTGAAAAGTGAGGTGTTCAAAACCTGAGGTTTGAATGTATATTATTACATTTGGTAATCATGCTTGAGTCAAATATTATTATTATTTTTGTTTTTTATGGTGTAGATCTTAAAGATCATAAAAATTTTTGTATGTATTATAATAATTTTTAATTTTTTGAATAAAAATAGCATATTTTATGAATATTTTACAGCGGGGCTTGGACGTACTGGAACATTAATAGCTTGCTATATTATGAAACATTATCATTTCTCAGCAGCAGAAGCAATTGCGTGGATTAGAATTTGTCGTCCAGGTTCAATTATTGGTCAGCAACAACATTGGTTAGAGAGGTAAGGTTATAAATGATTTACTGTAAATATAATTATTATTTACATTGAACATGTAAATGATTATTTTCATAGTTGTAGTATTGTTAGTTCTCAAAATGTTTGTAATTAATATCCTTATCTTCAAAGAATTTAAAATTTTTCATTCTAAAATTTAAGATTTTAAAGTAAATTTATATACAAACATTTAAAAATAAATTTAATTTATTTAAGGACAAAACTTATCAGTGACTAAATACAAAGTAAAATGTTTATTTATTTATGCTTAAGTTTTATTTGGCTTTATCTAATTTTATTAATTTTCAGAATTCAGTTGAGGATACTTATTTTATTAATCTGCTTAAGTATTCATATTTATGTTCTGGGCCAAATTATTTTATTAAAGAAAAAGTGAAAGACTTTTTGAGGTGGAGTGTTGGCAGTTTTTTTTATTTAGCTTATAGAATTAAGTTTGTTCTCAAAATTTGATCAGCTGATTTTGATAAAACTTTTGCTATTTTCCATTAATTGTGATGAGTAATCCAAAAATGTAATTAAAAAATGGGGGTCCATGACTTTGTTTTTGAGGTACAGTAGGTCAAAGTGACATCATCCATGCTTCCTGATGTGATTGAGCTTGCCTAACAGAAGTCAGGGGGCAAAAATAAGAAAACAGCATTGCATGTGCCTAACAGAAAATGGGCATCAAAACCGAACAAAGCAATCAAAACTGAGTGAATGTAAGGATTGCCACTTTTGTGTCCAGCAGGTGTAAGAATGTCTCTGCATGCATGGCCAACAAGTGTAAGGATTGCCTCTTCATGTGGCCAGCAACTGTTTTCTGATTGCACAATCACACATGCTGTCTCTTTCTCTCTCTCTCACATCTATATATGTATGCACACCCTTGTGTACACATTCAAACACATGTCAGTGCTTGAATTAGATGTAGCAAAAGATAACTTATATGTACTAATACTAATTAAAAAATTTTTAATTACAAAAACGCATGGTTCTTATCATGGTTGTCCCTAATATTATCTATAATAGGTTGGCTAACTGAGTTACTCACTGATGTTAAATGTTAGTAGAAACAAACTTCTTACAGAAAAACAGACTTAGGAATCAAAAGGGGATGTTAATTACATTATTCGAAAAATCTGAAATTCTAAAACAAAAAAAAAACAAATATTTTAGGTTTTTTGAGTATCAAAGTTTTTCAGATTCTGTTTCATAAATATTAAGACTTTTGAGTTGTTGATTAACTTAAGCTCCATCTGCTTATTTTTTATAGAGTAATACTATTAATTTTCTTCATATTATTTTAAATTACATTTTATTTTGTCTTACCATTTGATTATTTTTTCAAAATTTTTATTTATAGTTCTTTAATTAATATATATTTAAAACTAATTTTGTTTATATAATAAATTATTATAAATTGTTACACAGATATGGAGAGCATTGTGAAGTGATATTAAATACACAGATCTAGTAAATTATAAATATTAAAAAATTTTTAGTAGTATAAAATTAGATACATAAATCTAAAGTTATCCTTTTTATTCAAAAGACTAAAGAACTATTGTATGATTAAAAAGTTACCATATTTTATGCTATAATGTAATAAATAAAAACACCTACTTTATGGTTACCAATAAATAGTATTTTACAGTTGGAATGTTTTTGGTCTAAATTTAGGAATTAACAACATTTTGAAATGGAAAAGAATGTTTAAAAATTATGTCATCTAAAGATTTTATTCTTTTATATTTATTTAAATTTGTAAAGTTTTAATATTTAATTGTGCAAAAAATTAAAAATGTTCTTTTTTCAATGTTAACTCAGGATATTATTTCTTCGTAAAATGAAGTTTAGACCATTTACAAAAAATTGTGGAGTAGTGAAAAGGATTAAAAGAAAGACTCAAGAAATGTAAAAATTTTTTGTAAATGAGTCTAAACTTCATTTTACGAAGAAATAATATCCTGAGTTAACATTGAAAATTGTACCATATGCAAATGATGTGAAAAACTCGTATCTACCACCAGAGGGCTTGAAGCAGTTATAAATTGGAAAAGGAGAATATGGTGAGAAGAATTCTTTGTGTTTTTAATTGTAAAGTGTCAGAACCTCTAATAAAAGGCTGACACTGGATCGATTTTAACTTTGTGAATTGTTTACCTATTTTTACCTTTGTAAAAGAAGTTTTTCTTCAAAATAACCATAATAACTGTTACTTCTGGAGTAGTGAAAAGGATTAAAAGAAAGACTCAAGAAATGTAAAAATTTTTTGTAAATGGTCTAAACTTCATTTTACGTAAAAATGTTCTGTTTATAAAGTTCAGCATTTACAAACAGTGGTCTTTTTCAGCAAACTTTCAAAAACTGTGATTTTTATATACTGGCAGTCTAGCAGAGATGTAGTTGCAGGGAGAATTGGAGTCTCTAGATTCCAACAGTAGTCTACAAGAAGGGTTTGTTGGAGTAAGGGCTACTTTATTTTAGGAACTTTTCATTATTGTATGAACTTCAATTTCAGTTCTGCAATTTATTAAACAATTTTTATATGAATTTTGGCAAAGGCTAAAGTTAGAAGTTAGAATTGTTTCTATTATGTAAATATTTCAATTATTAAAGTTTTTTGAGTAGCTTTAAAATAACAGATTTTTGTTTGTTTTTAATTACCATATTATTTTCTAATTTTTATTAAATAGAACTGTCATCCTAAAAATTGTTACTTAGTAGTTTTATACATTTTTTTTTTATCTGGAAATACCATGAACAACACTAATACATTTCAGAAGTCCAAATTTCAATCAGATATAACCAGGATTAAGCATATTTTTTGGACTTCTGAATTTTTTAGTTTTGTTTATAATAATTTAATATTTATGAAGTGAAAGATGACTTCCGAAAGACTCTGGAACTACCCTTTATTTGTTTTAGCTGGTCTTTGTTATATCCCAATTAATACCTACCTTCTTTTTAAATTTTATTTAATTCTAAGAAAATACATAATAGCTCTCATTTTATATTGTACCATTGCTTTTTTAAAACTCAGCTATAGAGTATACAGTACATTTGTATTTTATAAACTGAAGCCTCATTGTTTCTATGTATCCATTGTGAGCTAAATTAAATATTTTCTTCTAATAATTAGATTTTTTCCTTCAATGTTTCAGTTAAAAAAACAGCAAACAAATGTTTCAGTTTAACAGCAAAAAAAAGATTTGTTTCCTATAACTAGGATTAACATAACAAAATCACAAAATAGAGGATATCCAAGAAAACTTTGAATATTTTTAAATCTTAATAGTTTTACATTCACTGACAAGTAAAGTTACACGTCGTGAAGGAGACGTTGGAACTGAATGAAACGTTATTGGTGTGAACATAATATCAATGGTAATAAGTAATTGCAATATTGTAGCAAAGGGACAATTTTCTGTAGAACAGTGGTACAATTTAAAGGAATCTTTAGTACTTTGTACCAGGCACGAAGAGAATCTCCTCATGCTTGGATACATATGGAACTATGATTTGAGCATGGAGACAACAGGCACCATATGTTATATTATAACAGATTTGTTCACAAATGTTGCATCTGTTGCTCCAGATCCCTCACACTTGTAGATTGCTGAAGCTGGCATTCCATCTGGTTCTACACATGGTTGATGGGCAACAAATCTGGAGACCATGGAATGCAGACTAATGAAATGTGGCAATGTGACAGAGACATTTGTGGAAAACTCTAGCCATATTTATGGAAAACCCTATTGTAGTTTTGCATTATTTTGCTTAAAAATTGTTGTTGGCAGTCTTCTCGTGAGAGGAACAGGATTTTCTGAACACATCCTGTGCCTTTAATGATTCAAAGATATATGATAATTGGTTACCCTTAGTAGTGATATGATATCACTACTAAGGGTAACCAATTGTCATATATGATGGGTTCCACAAATAGCATATCAGCAGTGGAGGAAGTATGCTATTCAACAGTGAAGGCAGGATTGAAGTACTCATCAGTATCCTCCCAGTAAAACCTTGCTTTGTGATTACAGTGTTGTCTATGAAACCCCATTTTCAAATTGTTAATGTAGAAAAGTAAGAATTAATGACAGCATGAACACCTTTACTATCATTTCATAAACACGTTGATTCTGTTTATGGCTACTAAACAGTTCTATCTAGAACTGTACTGTACAATACTTAAATGAACCCTATTGCAAACAGCTTGCATTCATTATACATGTAGACACCAACCAATGCCAAATTATCGGGCTAGAAAACTGCAACACATCTGCACTGTGAGCAGAAGTTGCAGGTTTGAGTCCCACTTCGAGCCAATTCTTTTCCTCCAGTTAGACCTAAATTTATTTAAGTTATTTATTTAAAATTCTAATTATTAAATTTAGCAAGAGATAGCACCTAACGCCTAACTCTAGTTCCAAATTATTTTAAATTATTAATATTGTTATAGCTGTTTTCTAGCCCGATAATTCTGCATTGGTTGGTGTCTTTATGTATAAAAGGCTAGTTGTTGTTTATTTATATATTATACATGTAGAGTACCTTGTATTTCAATAATATATTATTCAGCATTAATTCATTACTCTGTATGAAAGTTTGAATTGCTATACATTGCACAGGGTGTACAATATTATGTAAAGTTTTTATTTATTTATTTTTAAGTAAAACTAAAATTGAAGCAAAATGTGTCAAAGCAGTCACCTTTTTATTCACTTTCATGTTGTGAAATATGTCTTATGATGATCTGATCTTCCTTTTTAGCCTTGGTAATTGAAAATTAAAAGATTTCCTTAAAACATGAAAAAAGAAGATATCCAATAAAAAAGATTAAAATACCTTTCAAAGTCAGAATGGGAACAAACATGTCCTTTATCCTTCCATCCATAGCATACTGTGTGGATGGAAGAATAGAACACAACCTCTGTATTCATCATTAAAGTGAATAAAAAGGTAACTGTTTTAATGTACTTTGTCTTCAGTTTTAGTTTGAATTAAATTACCATTAGTGACTTTTATACTTAACATTGTGTATTTTTGTTTACTTTTATATGCTGTATTAATAAGCTTTTAGCAGGATTCAGTGCAGTACTCTAATTACAGTTTTAAGTCAATTTTTTCATAACCTAGCCTAGGTGGCCACCCCACTTATGTAGCCAGAAATTTTTTACTTCAAAGATGGTCATATAAGTGAGATTTTACTGTATTTTTAATCATCATATTTCATTATTATGCTTTCACTACAATGAGTGATATATTTGTTACTTGTAAAATATTTTAAGCATTTTGAAAATAATTTAATGTTTAATTTTTCAATTTTTTAAAATTTATCATTTAAATTTATACCAAAACATTTTGTTTTTAGTAAACAATCAAGCTTGTGGACTCAAGGGGATCTATGCAATAAAACAGAAATGCATAAAAATAATAATGAGAGCATTTATCATATTTCAAAAGTTGAGCATCAAAATGATAAATCAAATAAATTAGCATCGTTAGTTGAAGATAAACATAAAAGTGTTAACTGGATTTCCAATAGAGTAGATGAAATTCATTTGAATGAATCAAAAATAAAGAAAAGTAGAAGCCATTCTAAATCTGATGTAAGCAAAATAATATAAATTTTATTTCCATATACACTGTATTTACTTGAATGTGAGATACACTTTTTTAGGTTTTCATATCACATCTTAGATATGATGTAATATGTCATAACTAGCAATTTCTAGTGTCTTGTGTTTTATTTCTCCATCACTAATTCCATTGCATCATTTTAATGATTTTATTAGTAATAGAAAATATTTAAGATGTCAGCTTAACTCAATCTCATTAGTCTATTACAGTAAAGTTGTGAGTACTTGAATGAAAATTTCAGAAAAACTTTATGCAGCACTCTTTCAAGAAATGTTGCATTTCCATTGGTTTAAGTGGTACTGAGTATGATTACATGTCGGAAAATGTAAAAATCAAATCCAAATTGATTACTATAGTATTAGTTTATTATAACTACACATATATAACAACTAAAACAATACTCAAGAATCTGACTAAAACAACACTCAAGAATCTGACTAAAACAACTATTGATTCAGAAAAGCCTAACATGGCAAGTGAAGGGATTTTTGATTTCATTACCATAGAAGACAGTGATATTATAACCTATTTTATGTGCAATAAATACTGAACATTTCTGTTAACATAAATTTATCTCAAGTTGTCTATTTTAAAAAAAGCTGTAGGTGAACATTCAAGTAAATATGGTACATACAGAATAAGAAAGAATTAGGAAAGTGGAAACTAGTTACATTGTATATTAAAGGAAAATTGAAATTTGTTGTATTCAAAATATTATGATATTGAATATACTTTATTAATAATTTCTGTTTTGGAAAATTATATCAGATTGTTTTCTTATCTGTATGTAATTTTTCCAAAATAAAAACATATCCAAAGCTATATAATATTTGTTAATAAAATATTTGTTAAACTTTAATTAATTATTTAAATAAAAATTTATTTAAATTATTTCTGGTCACATTACTATTACAATAGCATAATAAAATTTAAAAAAAAATTGATGAAAATTTGTATTGAACAGAACTTGTCTCAAAATTGTTCTTTCAGATATCATAAAATTTGAAGACAAAACTTAAGCATTTTTTGAAAATGGAGTTCAGTTTATATGATATTCAGGGGAATCAGAAGATTATTATAACAAGTTTCCGCTATAATTTTACACATAATTATATTTTTTTAACTAAATTTAAGATATTATACATTACAGTGGAACCTTGCTTGACGAGCACCTTGCATAACGAGTAATTTGCATAATGAGCAAAGCAAATTGTAAAAAAATGACTTTCTTAATGAGCAATGTTTCGCATAAGCAGTGACGAGGAGAGAAGAAGTCCTGGATTGTGCACATACTCTATCAGTCTGTGTTTAGCACTGGTTCTACTAGCATCTTAGTGTCACTTGTGGTCACACTTTTTTCAAATTTGTGTTCAGACATATTATGTATAAACATCAACAAACATAGCCCGTTAAATAAACACATGCCAACGATATGCCAAATTCATGAGCTATGTAAAGGCTATAATGATATATTAGAAATGAATTAATTTGACTAGAGATAGGCAGTTATGCTGCCATCTTGTATTAAATTTAATGACCGATTCCAAATTAAATTTTAGAAATGTCTAAATTAAAAATTAATTATTTATAATTATTAAATTTAATACAAGATGGCAGCACAACTGCCTACTTCTAGTGAAATTAATTAATTTCTAATATTTAATTATAGCCTTTACATAGCCCAAGAATTTGGCATATCATTTGGTGTGTTTATCAGACAAATTATCTGTGATTTTTTTTTTTTTTTTTCCCCCTGCAAATTTGCATTCCAGGTTGATTCATTCTGTTCTAGAAGAAAAGATGAGACAATTCATGCTCCTTAACAATATATATTGTATAATTTTCTTTGAATAAACCTTATACATAGAATATTTGAGTATTTTTTTGGCATGGAATGCATTATTGTATTTTACATTAATTTATATGGGAAAAATTGTTTCGCTTAACGAATGTTTTGCATTACGAATAAGATTCTGGAACCAATTATACTTGTTAAGCGAGGTTCCACTGTACATTAAAATGTTAATTTTTATTGTCTGATTTATATGTAGAATATGTAATAATTTGTTAAGCACAAATAGTCTGTTTGAGTTTTACAAATAATAATAATAATTATTATTTATTCTTGTTACTTTATTTCTTATAATTTGTTTGAATATTTTTTAATATAAAGGAAAATAATTTACAAACATCTTGTCCTGATTTGGAAAATAATAATGATACTCAGGATTCTAGCTTGACACAAGGAGACAAATTAAATATAATTAAAGCATTACGTCATCACACAAGATCTGTAACAACTGGAGCATTAGAGTTAGTATTTTATTAAAACTTTTTACACTAAATTGATTTTGATATATAAAATTAAACTGATATTAATATTATATAAAATTTATACAAAAATTAGTGTGGATGATGTGAAGTTTCATCACCTATCCAATTCTCAGTCTAACAAGAATTTTCCTTCCACTCCACCTGCCCAATCCTCCTACATGTCACCACTTAAATCAGTAAGAAGCACTAATCAAAATTCTGTAGAAAATCTTTCTTCAGGATCTACAAGCCGTCATCAAACAAGACAAACAGCATCCACAAGTAAAAAGTATGTAATATTTTATTTAAATAGTTTGTAAGAACATTTATATAATTTTTTATTTTATTAAGATGAGTCAAAACAAATTGAGACTGTTTTCTTTTTCTGTCAAAAGTATGTCACTAACAAATTTCAGATTTGTATTACTCTAAAGAACTGTTATAAATGCATCAATCTGAACACTTATGTGGAAATATGACACTATTTGATTGCTAGAGTATGACTGTGTTTCCACAGGTGAGAAAACTTGAAGTCTTGCAAAAATTGCTTGCAATATCGTTTACACTAGCAAGTAAATTGCTGATATTTTCAGCATTGACTGTCAGAAAATACTGTCACGAGTTGTGCTGTATACACAAGATAGTTCTAGATGTCATGAGAATTATCACAATTTCAGTTTTTATACATTAAACCATGCCACATAAATTTGAACAGGTAACAGCTGCAATATTAACATTATTGTCAAATAAAAAAGAGGTCCATTTAGGTCCAACAATAGATTTCGAAGTGACTAGAATTCAGTTGTTTCAACAATTTAATTACAGAACTGCAAATAGAAGACTCCTGACAATTTTTCAGTTTCATTTGTGTGACTGAGGTACATTTTGAGATTTTGCTTTAAAAAAAAGTTGGCCAGAATATTAAAAAGAAAGATACTCATGCAAGATTCTATAACATAATGGAAAGATTCATCAGAACGCTCCAAATTTTGGTTTCAAGTAAGCATATTTAGGCATAATTATTTTTATTTCTCTGTTTAAATTTGCTTAAAATTTAAAAAGTTAGTTTCAGAAAACAATTCTGAATAATTAATTCTACCACCCCATTGCCACTTTTCTTCATTTTGATTTTTTCTTTGTTCTGCCATTTGCTCCTTCAGTTGTGAACTTTTCTAGTCACTTCTAGTCATTGAAAACTCTTTTGCAATATCGGTAAATATAGTGTTTTTTTCCATTCTGTCTTTATAATCTACATTTTGGCAATAATATGAGCAAAGGTTACATTTCTAAAGTTCTATTAGCTTTTTAACATCATCACAGAACCATTCTCATGCCTTCTGTTCACTCATTATAAAAATAATCAAATAAAATTACTGTACAACCAAGAAATCAATTGTTACTGCCAGAGCAAGATATTCAAAACTAATTCTATTATGCACAAATCTGTCGAACATTGATACTTTGATTATATGTCCTGAGAATATACTGTACATCTATATAAAATGATAATTGGCTTGCCACTTCTGAAATGCATTGAAGTAACCAGGTGGTCATGTGGATTAAAATGGCTTGTTTCTGATTAATGGAAGTATTTATTGGTAAACTGGATTAAAAGTCTTCAGTGGCCTCATGAAACTCAAGAGTTTGTTGAAGAAGTCACATTAAAGGAACTCTATACAAGTTCCTGTGCACTTCAGTTTCTAAGCTGGAGAAAAACAGTCTGTCTACTGAGAAGCAGTGGGAGATCTTTAACATGCCAAAATCGGTTGAATGGATTTGCTTTAGAGAAACTGAAATACTCTCTAAAACAAAAATCCAGATATTAAAAATATAATTCCTGAATCTATTTAGTCACAAAACCTGGAGTTTTTAGTGAAAACCAAATATGCTCCTCTCATACCTGTTAATGTGATTGTTTTTTCAGTTCAAAGATTTACTTTCCTGTACTGTCTACAGCTGACAATGGAGAATGTAGAACAACTTTTGTGTTTGCAATTGCAGTAATTTTTTAAACTGAAACTGATGGATCAGATTCCAAAAGTAACTGGTTCAAATTTTCAATTATTTTCTCAAGTTTTACTTATTCTATATATATTTTTATGTGCAATAAAATGATTTTACTTTTATACTTTTTAGAAGCACTTTTTAGCCTTTTTTAAAGAAAATTTGCATCTCAACTTTTTAAGTTTAGTCATCACCTTTATTGATTGCCAAAGAATAGTGTACCAACATGTCATGCTGCTGCATACAGCAGTCACTGGACATTACAGTCTGTTAGCTCTGAACATTCTGTTGGATTACATCTGCAAGAAATGTCCCAATTGCCATGCCAAGCAGCTGCACTGCGACAATCGTACTTATACATTGCTAACTGATGACTGAGACTTTGCTTGAAAAATATCTCATTCATCTTATATCCATTATATTATTCAGATTTGGCATCTTGTGCTTTTTCCTATGTCCCAACACTGAATTCTAAGTTATGGGTTACTGATTTATCATCTACACAACAGTAGTCATAGCATCAGAGGCAATTTTGAAGAACCTCTCAAACTACTACAAAGAACTTCTCTACTACATATCTTCCAGGATTAGTAGAAATAATTGCATAAATTCTTTGATTTTCATTTAGAGTATTTTGAAATAAGATCACAGTTACTATGCCCTGAGTTGTTATATGGGGAAAAATCAATCTTACTTTGTTTTGACTCACCTTCATAGTTTGATATGAATTTAATTAAAAATTTTATTTAAATAAAGTGATGCAAATAGTTACGAATGCATCACAGTATAAAATTGTTATAATATAGGAGAGCATGGCGTCAGCTAATGATGCCAGCTTCAACTATGCGAAAAGCTGTGGTCATCCAATCATCGTCGAACTGGCCTTCCACTAATTATTCCATCACTAATTCAAGGAACTCTATTTATGATTTACGACCTTTACCTTATACTCTTTTGCCTCTTTCATCATCATCTACTAATAATGCTGTCCTTAAAACTAGACTTGGTCCATGCATCCAGCAAGGAATATCATGTCTTCATAATTCTCCTCTTCTGTAAGTACATCTATTATTATATAGATGTATATTTATTTTTCATCTTAAACTTTACTAAATGCTGTAATTATATTTTCTTTAACAAATTTTTAAAAGTAAGTATTCTTTTAACTTTACTAATATAAATATATATGTATATAATATATTTTGATTAGCAATCCAAAATTACCAGTTTCTCATAATAAGACCACTCTGCCCAGATGACGGTGGTGTTGCTGCCAAAAATGCAAGAAAAAAGCACAGAAAAGAAAAGCTGCAAAAGACAAAGTTAAAAATCATCAGTCCATCATATTTTGTAAACATGCATCTCATTCTTTAAGGATGAAGAAAACAAGTACCTGTACTGCTCCGTCCATAAAGTCAACTTCCACAAGTAAAAAGACCTTAAAAAACAAGAAAAAACTGACCAATTCACAATAATTGTTGCAAAAATGTATTGAAAAGAGTTTAAAAATCCCACTGTTTAGTAAATGAAATGTAATATGATTTCATTCACTATTTACTTTTTTTATAGATCTAATTCTAAATAAGAATTTCATGAAAAACTAATAAATCCTAACATGTTTCAATTACATGTTATTTTTAATATAATTTTTAAAGAATTCCTGCAGTTAACATTAGTGAAAAAGTATTAACATTAAATGAAATCATAGAATAAGATTATTTGATTTATCATTATTCAATGTTAACCTGATCTTTCCATATTTAACTCGAATATTTCATTTTTAATTTGAATAATTGGAAATATATAAGCATATGATTACATTCCTTATTAAATGTTTTCACACTTTTTCTTTTTATATTATTCATATATCTTGTGAATTTTCAAGGTAGAAAGACATTATACATTTTTTTTCTTTTATTTTAACAATGTGCAAGTTATATTTTGAATTATTTTAAGTCTTAACTACAAAAATTAAAATCAAATATGAATCATAAACTTTTTTATTCATATGATTTTTATATTTATTTTGTTAAATTTTGTTACAATAATATAATTAAAACTTGTATATATAAATATATTGTTATCTTGATTGGTATAATTACCTACATGTTGCAATATAAATTGTCAGGATAGAATATTTTATAACTAACTATTTTAAAATAAAATATTTGATGTTGACAATTGATTGAAAATCAATTTTGAGCTGTATAATGGAGTAAAACATAAAAAAAATACATACTTTTATGTATATAACTGTATGTTTGTGCTCATGTATATATATAAATATATATATACACACATATATATTCATTACATAGAATACATATATTGTATAAATGACTTAGTGTGAATATATTGTAATTCTTGTTTCTGGTGTTTTAAGCACTTTAGTATTTTTGCTTTTTAATCTGTAGCACATTGGGACAGAATAAAGAGAATTATTTTTTTTAGTAAAAAAATGTGCTTAGACTGTATTTAAAATTTATAAATTAACTGTAGTTGATATTTTAAAAAATATCATATTTTTGATTGCCTAAATGCTATTAATATTTTTAAGAGAAAATTTAAGAATAAAAGACTCAATAAAAAGTTCATTAAATGAAAAATCTTATTCTTTCTTTTTAAGAGTAAAAGATTTACAGTGTTTGCATTAACATTACTAATTATATTTTTATAAATAAACATCTCTAAGCCGAACGAGTATATAATAAATTACCAAGGATCGCCTAAAAATTGGATTTATATACCAATTTATAGCCCGATTTTTAGGCGCTCGTTGGTAATTTATTATTATATTTATTGTAATTATTATATAACATTTTAACCAGTCTGCATTTGTTACATTATTATTAAAAATTATAAAATTATTTTTATAGAGATTATTTTTATTCGGTAATGTATACAGTACATTCAACAAAATTTAATCAATCAGAATAAATGTAAGGTCTTGGGTATTAGTTTAGATATAAAAAAAGGAAGCAAACATTTTATTGTTATAAAATGTTAGCTTCTTTTTCTTTTTTGAAAAATATTTACTTGTATATTCAGAATAAAAAACTCTATAAAAATATAATTTTTATAATTAATATGTTATGGTTGTTTATTAGCAAATTACAAAAATATATACATATATATATGTATATAAGTTTATAAGTTAATATATATAATTATATAAGTTTATATTAATCATAAAGTGTTAAACATATATATATATATATAAGTTTAACACTTTATGGATTAATGTATATCATAAATAATGCAGAACTAACATATATATTCCATTAAAAAACAATTTGTTAATGTGAAATATCAGGAAATAGTTTCTTTTATTTCAGTGAGTTCATATTTAAATAACACGAATAAAAACTTTCAAAATTTGCAAAAAATTTTCAAACGAGACATTAAAAGTATCTTCATCTTGTCTTATTTATATATATCAGGAAATAAGTCTCACCGCTGAGTCTACCTTCCTTTAGAGGCTTCTCGACTGCCTCAATATGTAAAAGGTTAAAATCGTCTCTCTGTACTTAATGTCTTGATCATTTTATCAAAAACATTTTTAATTGTGCCGACGCCAGAGATGTAATTCGTATTATAGATTTTTTTACAGCCAAAAGGTCAATTCGTGGATGAGTCATATATATGAAGGTCATCCAGAAAATTTAAACATTTGTTATATCTGTTCACTAACTTTAAAATCGTTGTTGTACTCGTTTACTACCGGTCTATTTAATCATAAGCTATGATGCAAGAAGTCTATCAAGAGTACTTCTAAGATCCCAAAGAACCGCTGTCATTATTTTACGCGTTGGAAGAGTCTGAATTTTCGTGGATTTTTTGGTTGAGGAGGAGTTATGCCACTACAGTGACTGACGATAATTGTTTGGGAAAAACTGTATTTCATACGCGTCTGTCTTCCAAGATTTCGTTCGCTTGACGTTTAACGACTGACGAATGATGGGCGACAAACGTGCATCTTCGTCATGAGAGCTTGTTCATCCATTATTGAACATTTTGCACCACTCACATTTCCGTTCATCACCTGCTTTACTTCACAATTAATTTCGACGGGTCTCATTTTCTTAGCATTCAAAAATTGAAAAAAAAAGACTTTTTTATTCTTGTTTTTATTCTAATGAAACCGTGTTTTAATTTACGTTGTTTTATATTGACACAATGGAGTGACGTTTTTCAAAACATTTGGCATATTATTCGTCTCTTTATTTAGTTAGGTCGCGTTTCGGGCATTCGCCTCTCTTCAGCTAACTCAAAAGCACAGATCACGAACATACAAACAGCAAACGTAATGTGCTGTATCTGCTTTCATAGATCGAATGAGAGAAATGTGAACAGATTGACAGACTTGATGACAAACCTTTCAGACTTAAAAGCACAGATCACGAACATACAAACAGCAAACGCAATGTGCTGTATCTGCTTTCATAGATCGAATGAGAGAAATGTGAACAGATTGACAGACTTGATGACAAACCTTTCAGACTTAAAAGCACAGATCACGAACATACAAACAGCAAACGCAATGTGCTGTATCTGCTTTCATAGATCGAATGAGAGAAATGTGAACAGATTGACAGACTTGATGACAAACCTTTCAGACTTAAAAGCACAGGTCACGAACATATAGACAGACATAAAGTAGCCGCTTTCATAGATGGAGTAAAAAGGCGAGCAGGTTGACAATGGCGACCGTGATGACGGACCTTTAGTTTAGTTTATATCCGGATTCGCCAACTAAATTTGCACTATAACTATTGTAGTTTTTTTTTTTTTTATACGAATCACACGCACATTAAACCCAACAGCACAAACCTGTCAGCTGGTTTGCATATACATTGGCATACAAATTTAGACCAATATTAATATACAGTAGAATTATTATATCAATATACGTTTTTTTGATAATACGGATTTTTATTTTTATTCCAATGATTGCAATTCACAGTTTGCAAGATTTTGTAAGATAGGATTCATTCAAAGAAGCACAGAATCGACAAAAACAGAAATTACTCGCCACTTATACAGCGCTGTAGAAAATAAGTTACAATAACCCCACCGTCTTGAATTTTTTTTTTTTTTTTTGTAAAAGTTGGCAGTTGAGGAGACACACTCTTTCCGCTCAAAGAGCACTAAGAGAGTTACAAGAGTGTATATTTGGTTTCAAGAATGACTCACCAATGCACAGGGAAGCTGCCCATTCGGTAGTCTGTGGGACAACAGCATGTAATATACCGAGAAGAGATAGAGATGTAGAAGTATCACCAAGCCTCTGAGCATTCCATGAATTGTACATATAGCTTATTATACTAATCAAAATCAAAATAAAGGGCTAAATCTAAACTTATATACAAGAATAAATACTAAATTAAGACTTAAGTAACATATAGTTGTAGACACCAACACCCAAACGTAATATACATATAAAGACAAGAAACACAAAACAGTATAATTGGTTTTTTCTTTTCTTTTTTTTAATATTTATTTATTTATTTATTTATTTTAATTGTATTTATTTATTTATTTTTATATCTTATTATCATCATTATTATTATCGTTATCATAATGATAACGATAATAATAATGATGATAATAAGATATAAAAAATAATAATAAAAAATAATAATAATGGTAATAATTACCATTATTATTATTTTTTTAATATTTTTTTATTTTTAATTTATTTTATTATTATTTTATTATTATTATTATTATTATTTTAAATATAAATTTATACATACATACAAGTAACACAAACAAATACAAAACATAACAAATTATGAATAGATGAAAACAGTAGTCAGTAGTGGGTAGGTGCAGATCAACAAACAGAGTACAGTAAAGTATACAAAGTACAGTAAAGATAGGAAAACGTTATTTGTCTAGTTTGGTCCATATTTGTTGAAGCTTTCTATGATGCAACGTTTGAAGATTTTAAGATCGTCTTCGTTCTGTGTGAGTTCACTTAGTGCCACGGGCCAGGTAATTAATTTGTTTGTGAAGTGTGTAATGAGTTGCCTCCGCCAAGGGTCGAAAAGAGCACAATTATATATTATGTGTTCTACAGTGTCGGGTACATTATCTCCACAGTTACAGTTCGGTTGATTTATAATTTTGAATCTAGTTAGATAATTATTAAATTTGCCATGTTCTGTAAGTATTTGTGTTAGCCGAAAATCATGGGTTATAATTTTGCAGTTGTGTCTAGTTTCTAATTTCGGGAAGAACTTGTGTGTAATCACCGTCTTGAATTGTGCAAAGTGAAAAACGGAACGAGAATACGCAAGTGGTGGTCATTATTATCTAGATCAGTGTTTCTGGATCTTTTTTGACCTTTTGAGCTTAATATTTTTTGTGGCCCTCATAATAACAGCGCATTTTTGATAGATTTTGCGTTGGAGGCGATATTATTAGAGAGGTTGCGGCCGAAGTTTTCATCTCTAAAACGTGAACGTCGAACGTCAAACTCCGTCATCCTGTAAGCCCAGAAGTTTGACAATGGCGTTTGGAACGTCAATGGAATCATGTTCGACGTTCCAAACGCAATTGTCAAACTTCTAGGCTTACATGATGACGGCATTCGACGTTCACGTTTTAGAGATGAAAACTTCGCCCGCAATCTCTATTAAGGAGGATGCACACATGCGGCGCGGCAAGGAAAAGCGGTGACGCAAACGCGTCTTCGCCGCGCGACAGCACGACCACACAAGCGGCAATCCGTTTACATTTCGGCGCATGCGTTCAGTATTCAAGATGGCGAACGATATCGACACTCCGCTATCCACGTGTTTACAAATTTTGTTTTGTACGGCTCGTTTTATTTAGCTAGAAGATTTCGTCGAAGATTCGAATGAATATTTTGGATTAGAGATATCGTATTGGCAAGAATCTTGCCGAGATGTTTTGTTGGATCGATAAAGAACTGATGTACAAAATAGGCTTATTCTTCGATTAAGATCTCTCGATAAAGAATACTATTTCGAGTAAGATTCGGTTGTTTTGTTCTTTGAATTAAATAATATATGATTACTGTATCTGTGTAGAATTTGTGTTAAATTTATTATTCTTTCCTCTTTATTCTGATGTTAGTTATCTCGGTTAACCACGTCGAACTTTCCGCCATTAAAACACCACGTGATTGTATTTTCTGACGTGACTGCCAGACGAAATGTTATTGGCTGATAGAAAGGCGTTTTGGCGGCGGCCGCCGCGAAAGATAGAATTCGACCAACTTTCGCGGCATGGGAAAAGCGGCACGAAATAGACCTCTGCGGCGAGAAAAAGTGACGTCATTCTGCCGCTTTTCCTTGCCGCGCCGCATGTGTGCATCCGGCTTTAAAGTTCAATAACGCAACTCTTAACCTTCAAATTTAAAACGTGTGTACAATACATATGGTATTATTAAATTTAATTGTTATTTTTTAAAATACTCCACACTTGATTTTATGCCATTGTCAAATGCGAACAAATGATGGTGCTAAATTGAAGTTTCACGGTATATGCGCTCTGTAGTACAGTACATCTACTCGCGATAGGCGTATATTTTAATGCAGTAGAACTTGATTATCCGAATTGATTCGTTCGGTAGGGAATTCGGATAAGTGGATTAACATTTAACGAATGAAATTACAGGGTAAGAGCACAGTATTTTAAACGTATTGCATTTATTCCTACTGATCATGCATATGGTTCAGATAATTAGACATTTGGTTAATCGGCGTTCGGATAATCTAATTAGTAAATATCCTTCGAAACAAAACAAAACAAAACAAAAAAAAAAAAAAAAAAAAATACGTACACGTGCAAGGATTCGATATGCCTTCTTTACAAGAAAAAAATGGATGTATATTGTTTGATATCAAATAAAACATTTTAGGTTTAGTATTTTTATTTTATTTATAACTCATCTATATATATAATCGAGACGAGTTAATAATAATAATAATAATAATCAGCGCAGAGCCCAAATGGTTAGGAGTTGAAAGTTGAAATTTGGTACACACTTAGGGTACGTCACGAGAACGCACACTAATAAGAAGGGATTTTTCGAAATTCCTCTCCACAGGAGAGAGAGACAAGATTAAGGCTTAACACTTCCATCAACAATGGAAGTGTTAAGAGAAAGCGACGTGCAAGACGCAGGTGCAATATTTTTCGTTTTTGCGGGAAATCGAACATATTTTTAGACCCATCTAAAAATTCTCTAATTAGTCTGGAAACAGGGGGACCCAATTCTTGCATTCTGTGGAAACGGGTAAGGTTGACTATAACGTAATAATCTTAATCTTCGCTATAGTAACTTTTGCTCGAGCAACGCCGGGCCTACCTGCTAGTTTCTCTAATAATTTGCATATTGAAGTTTAACCGTTTTCATATAATTTTAATATTTTATTGTGATTGGCCTTATCCTCCATAGAGTTTTCTCTGGCTCCCAAAAAGTTTGGGAAACCTTGATATAGATGACCCTTATGTATGTTATATATATAATGAACTACTCTTCTCAATCTCAAATTGAGTATTAAATTAATATTTATTTATACTTTTTTTAGGTAGTGACCAGTAAAATGTCTAAACTTAAAGAAGATATCTTAAATTTATCTTTGTATACTGGTACATTTATCAATTAACAGGACTTATTATACTGGAAAATTATGGATGCAGATATGTAGTCTTACAGATCAGAAATAATATTTTTTTATTTAGTTCACCTGTAGTTCACCTTCACACACACAAAAAAAATATTTCTGATCTGTAAGACTAAATATCTGCATCCATAATTTTCCAGTATAATAAGTCCTGTTAATTGATAAATGTACTAGTAAACAAAGATAAATTTAAGTTATGATAAAGGACACAAAGGCATAATAATTAAAGAAGATATGTTTATATATACTGGATTGTATTTTATAGAATAATACATTAAAAGAGTGTCGTTGAACAAAAAGTAAATTCTGAAAAATTAGATAATACTAAACTAAAATATAATACGAGATATGGATACAAATTAATAAAAGGTTTGACTACAAAAATGGATTACAACAACATATTTAGACGTTTTTAAGTACGTTAAAAAGATTTTTTATACTCTCCGCCCAATGGGTCTTTTAATGATTCCGAAACTATGGTCGGCGAATTGAGGGAGGTCCTCGAATTTTTAAACAACAGAATGGTATAGTATATCATACCGACATATGCTCTCCACCTCAAATTATTAGTAGTAGCCCTTGTATATCATACTTTTCCGTTACACGACCGGAACGACCGGAAAAGTTTTTAATTGAAATAACGTGACTTCTGGTTTGCATCGGAAATTCTTATATAGTTAATCGAGGCCTTCTGCCCTTAAGGTTTCCGCATGAGATTCCGTTCATGAGATTAAGGAAAGACAGACGGACTATAGTGGGAATTCATAGGTCTACAATGTTTTCAAATTGCAACCCAATAATAATAATAATGTAATTTTACTCTAGGGCCCCGCCAAAAGTTTTCCTTTATTAAAGAAAGTGAAATTTAATGAACACTGATCTAAATCGTTATAAATATCTTTATTCCGCTCAGAAATCTAATTTTGCTAAATTGATACTTGTATGTTCTAATTTATTCTATATTCAACAACATTAGCTCTAACGTTTTATCGCTTTCATCAAATTTATTCATTATAATTTAATCGTTATCTTTAATATATTCTCTTCACTTAAATCAAGCCAACCGAAAGAAAAAAAAATGAATCGAAATGTTTCGCTCTTTTTTTAAAAAGACTTTCAGTAAAACCACACATTAAGTTAGCCAAATATCAATAAAAATTTTGAAATTAATTGCCTATTTGGATTTTAGAAAAATAATTCTTATTGTTGGATTAGTTTACAAGAAAGACCAAGAATTATATCAAAATAATTTATTTTTGACCTTCGTAAATTTGACTAATTATAATTATTTCGTGTCAGAAATGACTTACTTCAGTATAGATTTATAAGTGGAATTATCCTGTTTTTTTTTTAAAGCCGAATGAGTTGATTGCAGACTGCAGTAATATATTTTTCGATCTTGATTGATGAAAATTTTAAATTAGTAATGGTTTCTCTTACAAAAAATAATTTTTTTTTTTTCCTCCTTCGATTGATTTTCTTTACAAACAATTCTTTCGGTCTTTTAAATATCGTATCAGATAAAATATGGAACAGGTTTATCTAAAATATAATGTTTTCTTTTTTTACTTAAGAATCAATAAGTTTTTAAATTAAGGAAAAAATTTATTGTAAAACATAAATTGAATATTTTTTAATGTTATATTAAGGAAGAAAAAAAAAACTATTTCTGATAAAACTTAAAAAGATTAAAAATACTTTCTGGTTAAAGTTTTTATTCTTTTAAATAAAAATAAGCATCAAACATTTGAATAAATGTAATTATAAAACTATTTTACACGAAAAATCTGTTCTAAGAGATTAAAAAATTGCAATTTGATGGTTATCGGTGAAAAATGACCAAGTCTGCTACATTTAATTTACTTAGAATTTTTTAAATTTCTACAGCTAAATACTTTTCTTTAAACTATACAGAATAGATGTACAGCAACTTTGTTCATTAACATCTGTGTGGTATCATAACTGAGTGTGCTCACATCATTAACCAATGAGAAAAATCGAAACGACGAGCCACGTGCTGTAGTTTTATATGGAGTTTTAGTACCAGTACCAATCGAAATCTTCGTAGAATGGCTCACTTAAACATCGACGCGCATTTATGTCGAGGAAATAGGTAGGATTAATTGTTTTTTACTTAATTAAACATTTCTAAATTTCGTTTTAATCGTGCTCAAAAAAGTACAATACATCCAGCAGTTTCTATTCTTCCTCGTAAATTATTATTGTTACGAGTCAACTTAAAGTGAAGCTTAATATTTCTAGTTTTAGTGTTTTCTTTTTATTACTTTATAACACAATTTTTGAATTATTTCCCTTCCGAATTAAATACTTTTATATTTTATAGTTAAGAATTGAATAATTCGAACCAAACGTGACAATTTCACGCAACTAATTCGTATGCTGTTTGGGATAATATGTCAGAGCAAAGTTAATGGATTACTCCGTCTCTGACTTTTTGTTCCGCATCCATTATTGATTGTACGAAAACATTTGTATGTATACGCAAATTAATTTATTAATATTTTAATAATTAAAACAATTGGGGTCACTAAATTAGTGGAGAAAGTAAAAAGTTCATTGGCGGTAGTAAAATAACAGGATGGATGGATGCAGAAAATTCAATATCGGTTATTGATTTTGATAACGCGTGACATGTATTAATTATAATCGAGACGTTCGTTACATCGTTTATATGTAGAAATAGATCAAAACCATCCGATAAACTTAAAGAAGTTGTAGGTCACGTCCGTTTAATAGTTAAGCGGAAGAATTAATTATCGCCGTCGCATTTAATTTACATAAGCGAGAGAGAATAACTCTTAAAATCTTCTAATTAATAATTCTTGCTAATTAAATATAAAATAGATTATATGCACGAATAAGATATTCCATTATATTCAATTAACTTATTCCCTAGAGTTGGTCTTAATCAATGGTGAATTTCCACTCAAGCGATTTCTTTTGTCATCCACCTTCTTCCTTTACCCAAAATTTGCCATGGGTTAACCTATAAATTGCACTCTTCTATCTTACGTTGTATTAACTTTTATAATCGTGCAGATTAATTGGTTTGAGTAGTTTATATCTCATGTTTTTTTTATTTTATTTTAGAATTGCAATTAATACATTTTACGATAACGCATTGTGCCATTTATATCTATTATAATAATAAAAAATTTAATGTTTTTATCACATTGATGGAATTCCTTTCTCTTCATATCTGTTATACTTTTAGTTGAATTAAAAAAAAAAAATCGAACGTACTGTCGTCATTATTATTATTTCTTTTTTCTTTTAAGTAGGAAATCGCTAGCATTTTCTATCTTTAGTTCAGATTTGGAAAATTATCCACCGGTTGTTTTAAATAAATTACTTGTAAATTGCATTTTGTTTCGTCGTTTCTACATTCCGCGCCTATTAATTATCATTATTTTATCTTTCTGAGTAGAATAAAATAACCTTAACTCATTATTGGTTGCGCAAAATAAGCATGAAATAAATTTATTTTTTGGTTTTCATCTCTAATTTTGGCTTCCTGTCTGAAAAATTATCCTTCTTAAATAAGTAATTGCATGTTTTTTTTTTAATTGCTTGGTTTACAAATGAATAGAAAATACTAAAAAAATCTTAAACTTTATATCATTTATTCTATTTAATTTCTTAATGTTTGGAATAGAGACTAATTATCAAGATACAATAATTATGTTACTAATAAATCTAACTTTTTATTATTTACTATTTATTTTACAGCTTTTAAAAACTGTTTTGATAGATCTTGTCGTGTCATTTATTTTCTTTAATGAATATTTACGTATAAAATTTAATAAATGTGTTTTAATAATAAAGTTTTTGTAATATTTATTTCATTTTTTTTAAATAACTTCTGTTCGTCTTTTAAACTTTAAGAAAATACAAATATTCGCGATGATAAAATCATGAAGATTATTGTGTAAATTTAAGTAATCACACCTTTAACGACCGATTTGGACTTTTATATCGTATTTTTTTATTTAAATATTACTTAGACCTCAGAATAAACTATTTCTAACAGTTTTCAAACTGCTGCATCAAGTTGCTTCAATGTAAACATGTGGCCTCGGGGATGTTTACATTCGAAAGTGATTGTAGTTCCTCGTTCACAGCTAATATTTGCGAGATTATCGTTCTAGAGATGATAAGTTGTCAGCTAAAAATGCTTATAATCGTACCAGACTGACACGTAACAGTTATTAAAATTCGCACTTAAAATTTTAACTGTCTGCCGAATGTATTGATAAGAATTAAATAAATTCTCTTCGCCTTTTATTGGATGTAAACTATTCCCATTCGCGGATGGAATGTAAATAAACATTGTCAGACGAATACATTAATTTTGGAGATATTTATAACTGATAAATTTAAATAAATGAATTTTCTCTTAGCCTATCTCGAGATACGTTTTAATTATTCTTACATCGAGATGCCACAATTTAAGAATCCTATGGGATGTTTCAACCCATAAATCTGGTATAATTTGTTGCAGTAAAAATATTTATCGAGCTAGATTAATAATGGGCAGACATTTAAACACGAGTTTTTTTTATGTGTGAATTTATTAGATGATTTGAAAACTGATTATTATAACAAATGTATGTTTTATAGTATATTGACTTGAATATTATAGTATATATAAGTATTATATACTATATTATATATAGTAATATAATATTATTGACTTGAAACACCAAGGGTGTTTTTTAATTAATTTTATAAAGTAAAATCGCATTATCTTTCGTACAAATAAAAGGAAATTAATTAGCTAAAAATATTTAATTCATCGAATTTTTATTGCATTCTCTACGATAAAAATTAAATAAATAAATAAATATATTAATTTGAATGAGGTTTTGACGTACAAATTGCGGATCATTAAAATAATTAATGAGTACAGTAAACGTTCTGTAGGATAAATTTAAAACTTTATATATATATATATAAGCTGTATTTAAGGTAAAAGTATAATTCGCTTTTATGTTAAGGAAAAGAATAAATTAACTAAAGCTGAAAACGTCAAGAAGATCATGACTCAACAACAGAATAAGCAAAGATAGAAATTTGACTTATATACGAGGGATGAAAAAAATGGATTGCCTGCTTAGATTTATTTGAATGTGGAAAATAATAATCACCACGAAATAAGGATTTTGAGAGTAGTATAAATACAGACATTGCAAAGGAAAATATTAAAGAAACGTGAAAGGAAAATTCATCAGGAGCAATAAGTGAAATAATACAGGCGCCAATATTGCGTGGATTTGTAACTATTGAACAGAATATAATTTAAGATCTAAGGTAAAATGGAAATATTAAATATTATTCTTTTAATAAAACATTCAAGAACAGGTTGCCTTAGAAATTAAGTTGCCGAACATGTAATGAGTGATTTTCCAGGTGAATTAATAATGTAAAAGTATAAATAAGACACGACTAATTCGCTTTTTATAATTATAAAGAAAATTGTTGCAATATTCGTTAAGAATGAATTGCAGAAAAGTTATTTAAAGTTAATATAAATTTCTTTTCTCTTGAAAAATGGCGTCCTTTCCAATGCTTAATAAGGTTAACAAACGAATATAAATTCATTTGTGAATAATTAAACAACTTTTGAAGAAAAAAAAATAAATTAGTAGAGTACATTTCTCGAAATTCGTGAAAGTTATCAATATTTAATAAAATAATGCATTGAATTATAAATCATGCAATTAAGTTAGATTCATTTAAATATCTAAAATTTACTACGAATAAGTCGATCAAAGATCCAACGTTAAGATTTCAGTATGAAGTTATATGCAATTCCAGTTATTTTTATCTATAATCATACATTTTATTTACTACGAAGCATTTTTATTATAGAAATAAAGTGATTCAAATGTAATCATTTCTTAATTATAAATGAAAATATATACGATAAGGCCAATGATGCAAATGATGCTGTTTTACGTCTTAATTCTCTCCATTTAATTTCTCATTTCCAGATAAGAAATCGGCGATCGTAAATCATTTATTAATCGCTACAAAGACTTAGGATTTTGCCAGATTTAAATTATAAAATTAATGAGCAAAAATAAAAGTTAAATGATACATCTAACTAGATTATTACTGACAGAAAGAAAGAAAGATGATTAAAAAAATAATTATAACAAAGTAATATGTTAATATTTCAGGTAGGAGAAACGTCGAAATGGTTTTTTGACATCATTAAAGAACTCATTAAATATTAGAGATTGCAAGAAAAGGATATTTAAATATTTAAAAACAAATAATTAAGAAAGATTTCAATAATTATTTCACAATTATTTTATTTAAAAATGCTTAAATTTTTTTTATACAGCCATTCGTGTTTTTTGAAAGAAACTGTTGAATTCAAGCTAAAATATTAGAAATTTTAACAATTTAACTAGATTAAACCAAGCATGTTCGTGGCAACTACACGGAATCCAAGTATTAAACAGGTTAAATCTACTTATATTGCACGATTTTATTTATTTAACTAACTTCATTCAACAATGAAATGGAAGAAAAAGACAAAAGTTCATCTGATGTTAAAACCGCATAGATTAAAATTTTAAGATGAAAAACTAATATATGATGTGGCGATGATGATAATATAATTTAATTAATGAATTAATTTGCAAATCTAATGAATTCCTTTCAAAAACCGGATATTAAATCACACCACTCGAGAAATTGTGATAGCAAAGCCAGTGTTTTCATCTGATTTTAATATTTTATTATTTATATTCAATAAAATTAACAAAGAATTGTTTATTTTACTTTTTCGATATCAAGTATGTTGTTTTAGTGGTGCTATATTTTTCTTAGAAATACGATAGTTTATAAACTGTACATTGTGAGAAGAGATGATTTTTTCTTTATATAAATTATTATTATTTAGCTTTATAAAGAATACCTAACTGTATAAAGCGTTACTTATTGTTAATTAGGCTCTACAAAACGAAGTCATGACTAATAAATTCAACGTTTAGTTCCATTAGATACGAATCTATTTATGTATTGTTGTGTAAGTAACATATATAAATAAATTTATAATTTACTGTAAAACTTATTTGAGTAATTTAATCAAGCATATGTTACTTTACAATTTTGAAAATTTTCGTCTTATGGGAACTAGAAAGCTTTTTCCATATCCATTGTGGGTTCGATTAGACCCAAATAGGGTACAAGAGTAAAGAAAGGAGTCCGGAATAGACAGCCCATGGGGGTTGCCCTTCCGGATTCAATTCCGGTTCCTCCAGAGCCGATGTCTTAATCTTGGCCATCCATCTGGAAACATCGTGAAGAGAGAGATTCTATCTACATTTTTTCACTTTTTTTTATTATTTTATAATAATTAATAATATAAAGAGTTTTTAACACAATTTTGTTTTTTGTCGGGAAAGTTACGCAACTCGTTGCTATATTTTTCATTCTCTTTTAGAATTTAAAAGACTAGCGTTGGATTTAATTAAATAATTTAGACAAATTTATATAAGTAATTAAGTGATCCGCCCCTGTTATATTTAAAACTAACTTACAATAATTCAAATGAAAGTAATGATATTTGTCTTCTTAAAAAATTATCTATAAATGACTGTAATAGTTAAAAAAATAAATATTAATTTAAAATATTCAAACACCAGACTTTTGCTCCTGATATATTATATTATGAAGATAAATGATTAGAAATGAATGATAGCGAATTTATCATTCTATCCCAGTTACAGAATTAGATGATGAAATATCCTCTTAATGAAGATATATTAATTCACTAATGTTATTTATTATATAAATTAATTCTCATTCCAGCATTCCATATATATATATTTCATTATTGCAACACCCGATTAATTAATTTGAATAACCTTCATATTTATTATATTTAGATTATCTTAATTTATAATATAATGAAAAATTTATTTCGTAAACAAAGTATGTATAATTTTGAATTTATTATGCTGTAAACTGTGTAAGAATGCTGGCAAATAATCTCCAAATGTTTGCCTTATTCGCAATTATATAATAGTCATTTTGTAATCTTAAGGAATTAACTTCATACAGTGTTTTAATTAATTATGATTTGTTTAATCCTGCATTTCGTTTTTCTTAATTTTTTTACGAATATTTTCTCCGTGAACGATGATAACAACCACGAAATACTCGTACAAAGATTGTGAATAAACACTTTGTAATGTCGTTACTAACGCATTCTTCGGTAATTGCTTGATTGTTACAAATTTTATTAATAGTTTGTTTAAATTGTTTGCATTGTATTTATTTTTTTGAACATTTATTATTAAAGAGAAATATGTAATTAATATTTTTCGAAATATAAGGTTCATTATATATATTTTTCTTCCGAATGAGATACAATTACTTTATTTCTATTAGTATTTTAAATATAATAGGTAAAGAGAAGATGCTATACTTAAAATTTATTCGAGTAAGAAGAATGAAAATTGACAAAAAAAAAATTGCTATATTTTTCAAATTGTTATTTATTTAAATAGTTAAAAAATAAACTTCATTTTCACAAGTCAAGTTAGAGGAACTTGAGGGTACCTTTTAAAAAAGGTGATTATGGATATTATCTTCTAACAAAAGTTTAGAAAATAACCTTCTAGCCTTATAGCAGGTTACCTTCTAAAGCTTTAGAAAATAACTTTCTACAATACCTTATAAAGACTTCTAAAATACACTTCTAAACATTCTAAAAAACTTTATAAAAGTAATATCATCCATATACGAATGATATTACTTTTTAGAAGAAATTAAAAAGCAGAAATCAATTATAAGCAGACTTAATATACTTTAATGAAACCGAAATATGGAAGAAAAATCGAAGATATAAGTAAAGTATTTTCGTGTAATGTCAGAAGTTTTACTGAAATATTAATTTTCATAGAAGATATTTATATTAATATATAAGTTAAACTCAATTATTTGTACAAATTAGAAGCATTAGCTCCGAAATGAATGATTAAAAAAATTAATTTATCACAGTCTAAAATACAAATAAATGTTATTAAATGCATTATCAGACATTTGACGTTTGTTTAAAATAACAACAAAGAAAATTTAAATATTATAAACGCCAATTAAGTTAAAAATCTGAATAAAGAATTTCTATTTGTGATTTACTTTTAACGATTCGTGGAGCGAATGTTTCGATTTTTATCCAAACTATTGTATTAGCAAATATAAAACGACAATATACAACAATGTTACTTTTTTGTAGGCAATAAAAATATCAATCTTCTGGAATATTGGAGTATTGACAATATAATAGCAAGCCATATTATACATGTAAAGGTAAATCAATTGTTGCTAATATAGTGCAGGTTCACGTTGATTGCTGCTATTGTAAAAATCTAATATCGTACATATAAAAACATGTAATAAATAGAAGTAATATTTGCTGTTATCTGCATAGAAATTATATTAGGTCATAAAAAGGTAAGGTAAGATTATAGCGTATATTTTATTTTTATATAAAACATTTAAAACATCGAATTAAGTACAATATTATCATGAAATGACCTTTCCAGATGAAAATTTGAATCGTATGTGCAGCATTCCACCGATGATACATGATTTTTAAAATAGTTAATGTAAATAATTAATTTAAATAGATAATACAGTAGAGCGTCGAAAAATGGAACCAATTGGGGACTGGGGTCCTTCCAGTTAATGATTTGTTCCAGTTTCCGACTTTGTACGAAAAAATACATTAACCTGTCCGATGTTCAAATTTTTCTCCGTTGCGTATCGCTTCGTGTTGAATTTTTCGTCGATTTTAAGCCTAACGAAAATTTTTATAATAATCATCGCCTCGATGATTATTATATTCGTTAAAATTATCGTTAAATTATATCGTTATCGTATCGTTTAAAATTATTTCTGCATTTTGTACAAACAAAATAAATATATTAAAGAATATAAAAACATGAAAATTATACTTTAGAAGTAAATTTAGTATTCAAAACACCCGATCATTCGATTCAGCACGACACAGTCCGACTGAAAATCGTTCCACTTACCTACGTTCCACTTATCGACGCTCTACTGTAACTCGTTTATAATACGGAGATCTTCATGTCTCTATTGAGTATTACTTTATTCATACGTTTCGTTTTTAACATTTTAAGTTTATTATTATTATTTTCTTTAAGTCTTTCTTTTAGAATTTACTGTTCTTATACTTTCCAAGATATTTTGGAAATTTTGTCATCAGATAAAGAAGACTAAAGTATAATGATTCAGACTTATCAATCGGGTATTTCAAATTTTTGGAAAAAATATGAAGGAAATACTTAACACTGGTTTATACGTGTCTACAAAATCTTGATTTATGCCTATTTAATCACGAAGTTGGTTCCTATCGGTCAACTTTCAAAAGTAGTTGAAGAAGCAAGGACTAAAGATTTTTAAAATGCCGCGAAGTTCTACTAAGAAAATATCTCGAACTAAAATGAATAGAGATCTTTACGGACTTTTGTGAATTCGAATCCATATATCATAAGCTTGCTGATATACTGTATGCTGGGAAGGAGGATGTCGATGTCGTAGTGAAATTACACTTTTTCACTAGAATTTCAGTGTTTTTTGAGATTCCTGGACCACTGTGGAATGGTTTAATTAATTTTAGTATTTAAAATAATTATAAACATGAAGTTATTTCATAAATAATTTATGATAAATTTGAAACTTTAATAGTTCACTCAATTAATTTACATAAATAACTTACTAAAATTTAAGGTTAAAAGAAATAACTTAAATCTCTAAAAAGTTTAATAAACTTTATTTTAAGTTTGATTAAGAAACTGAAGGTAATTATGCACGTTCTATTAGTAAAATGTCATCAATATTCATTATCTGGAAAAGGAATGCCAAATATCTTAAAATCAATATAATTAAAACTCAGATATTTAAATCGATGTTATAAAAAAAAAATTAAAATCAAATATTTTCTACATCTTTATTTTAATGACTTATTCAAATATTTTGATTAAAATGCTTATACACATTTTATTCTATTTAAATCATGTTAAAAATATACCCGTTTTATATCAATTTTATATTAATGCTTTCAAAATTGTTACTTTTATTTAGTGTAGGATTATTCAACTGTTCATATCTAATCTTTATTATGCAGTCAACAGTCAACTACTTATAAATCATGGAATATGATGTATGCAGTTTAATGAATGCACATATGAATGCTTTCCCCTTACTCATAGCGAAGGCGTGTTAATGTATTCGATGTTTGTGCACACAATAATTACAAGTATGTCCCTTCCGGTAGTCTCTTCTGTATGGAAACTTTTGAATTTATCTTCTATCTGCGTGAAATCTACTTTTATAAATTAGAAAATATTGATTAAAACAACTTATTTCTGTTAACATATGTTTTTAATTTATAAGTAAAATAGTATTGAGCGAGTCGAATGTTATCTCAAATACTGTACTACTCCATACGAAATTTTCATAGGCTTTATCGCAATAAATGTTTGTTTCTACGTATTATTAACAATCATAATTATTAAATTTACTTCCAGAAACAGAAATTAAATTTAATAATTAATACTATAATACCTTAATTAAACCACTAGCTTAATGTTTTGTAACAATGTTTTAATTAAGTTTTACAAAATAATATAAATTTTACTTTTATGTAATAGTTTATGTTGATTGTACCGAAAGATATATTTTGAATATTAAAAAAAAAATTAATATTCTAAGCATACATCTTGTTTTGAATACAGGTTCATTAACCTTTAACAGTAGATTGCAATATCAAAAAGTGAAATGTTTTCTAGGCCTATATTGATTTTTTACACTAAATTAAATTAGCAAAATCACTTAAATGTATTACATTTTCATTAATATATATTTTTTTTATCCTTTAATATAGAACTGATTATACATGAAAACAATTTTCGAAAAGCCAAGCAACTTTTATACCATTTACAAAATTTAATATAGGTTCTAATATACTGTACTTTCTTGAATCATTTCAGCAATGTACTTTGTATATTGAATATTTTTCTCTTTTCTGTTCCGATATTCAACAGCTTTTTTATATATAAAAAAAAGTCTTTTTCTCTTTTTTTCTTTATTATTCTATTAAAATACATAATATTATAATTTAATTCAATTCTATTCTATTTTATTAAAATTTAATTAAATTATTATAAAACTTGTTTAATAATTTAATATGTATGAGAGATATTTTAATTGCTTTTATTGAAAATGCAATTTATAGACTAAAAAGTATTTTAGATAAATTGTTAATTTTTAATAATATAAGAGTAAAGAATTTCCTAAGGATAATGGCGATTGCTATATAAAATGAATTATTTTGACAACTTTAGTCTTTGTTATTAAAATAATTGGACTAATTAAAATAGCTTTTTATGATAATATTTCCTATAATTTATTATCAGTACAGTCAGTAATAATATAGTATAATAAAATTAAATAATAATTTGAAGCGCACAATTCCTTCTCTTGTAGTACAAACTTTATTCCTTTTTTTAATTATTTAATAATATTTTTCAAGTTAAGAATTAATTAATTTAAGATTTTTATACAGTATAATAACTATTTTAGTTATATTATATTAATTTAAAGTGATCTTTAATCAAATGAGTTAGAAATAATGTATAACTAGTTTATCAGATTTAAAATTTTACGTAATTGTTAAAATATATCAGTTAAATAATTCGGATGAATGATTAAATTAGTTTTCTGTCATAAATGCTAATAATGATCTTTAGATTAAAGAGTATTATTAACATTTATGACAGATTTTCAAAATTTCACTTGCAAATTAAGAATAATCCATTACTTACACTCCCTGGTTTAGGAATTGCAATATGTTCTCGGGCATATTAGTGTCTGCGGAAAGATTTTTGGGTATTAGCGAGAAAATACTTGTATCTTCAAGTTAGTTTACGTATAAAATTAAGCATTTTACTCAGTGGCGTAGCGAACATAATTGGCGCTCTCCTCCCCCTCCAGAAACACATGTAGTTTGTCTTGGAGACCATTCCCCTCTGTGAGTGGCACCCGGTGCATGATACACCCCCTTGCACCCCCTCGTTACGCCACTGATTTTACTAAATTCTCTTATATCTTAGTAGCAGGGGTGTATCTAATGGGGTGCTTATATAGTGCTGTAGCACTTTTTGATACCAAAGCAATTAGTTTTGTTAATTTAAAATAAAAACAAATTTAATAATGATTTATAATAATATTATTATTATATATATATTAATAATAATAATTACATGATTTCAATTAGGTAAGATTAAGTAACTAAAGCAATTATAAGGTAATTGAATAACGTTCTCCGAAAAATGACAGGGTATACAAGCCTCGAGTGTTATCCACATTCTCAAAATCCCGTATGCCCACTGCTTAGTAGATCTTAGTGAATGGGGGAGGGAATGGAATATACATTAACTTAAAGCTTAAAATTTCTTTTTTAAATTCTTCGATTAACAAAATTAAATTATATGATTAAATATAAAATAATAAATTAAATCTAATTAAAATAAAGGAGACGAAATCAGTCAATTTTGTTACCGTTAAACAATATTTTTATTTTATTTTTTTATTAGTTAATAATTTAAATAATTGCATCAGTTAATTGGTTTAATCTTAAAGAAAAAAATTATTTAAACAATATTTTAAATAATTTTTAGTAAAATTACTTTTTTTTTTAAAAAAAAAAGGGAAAGAGTGCATAAAAATTTTTGAACCAAAAAAAAAAAATTGAATTTGACAAATTACTTAATGTGTATAATTGCATTTAAAAAAAATGAATGCCAAGTTATTATTTTAGTTTATTAATCAATTATTAAAATATATTTTATTTTATTTTTAATTCTAATATTGGCAAGAAATGATAATGGGCCGAGATAAGAAAATTTCGAATAATTTAAGCCGAAAGAAAAATTTCGAAATTTAATCTTACTTTTAAATGATTATATCCAAAGAAATAAATTCTACGTAATAACATTTTCACATTTAATATTCTTCACTTTCAAATTATGCTGCGCTCATTATGATTTTTTTCCCCACATTGAAATCGCGTGACGGCTTTTAATTTAATTAGTTAATTAAGTTAAATACCTAAAACTAGAATTCTTTTTAAGCTTACCATTTATTTCTGTTTTAATTTCTACGATTATAAATCTCGTAATTAGTTTATTCTTTCGAAAAGTATGTAACGGATCTGGCAATTTTATGGCACGGGCGATAAAAGTCATTTGCCGATAACTTTAGTATTTTATATTTAAAAAAAAACACCGGAAAATAAAAAATTAATTTCCGAACGCGATTACCGTTATTATATTTTAAGGTAAAATCTATAACGATTAATTCATAGATTACTTAAATGTCATTTTAATTATAACTATCGGTCTCGGAAAGTAATTAATATCTTCTCGTGAATAATTATGTTCTAAGTGAAAAGAATTAAGTAGAAACAAGATAAGTTAAACCTGTCACGTATAATAGATATATTTTCTATGAGAATATTCAATAATAATGTTGTTAGAACTTTTATTTCCTTTGGGAATTTTGATATTTCATTTGTAATAAATACGGTAGTTATATTACAGTTTACTTTAGAAAATTACGGAAATTTCAGTTGAAAACAAACACTTTTGCAAAAATAAGCATCTTCGGTATTCTGTAATATGCTTTCATATTGTTAACTACGATCTTTAATCGATAATTTAACTGATGCTACTAATAATAATAATATTATTAAACAATTACTATCTCAAGCCATAACTTAAGGCTACTTTTATCATTTTGCTATTGCAGGGCGAACTTTGTATCTTTAAAATTTTACTAATGTTTTAGAAATGAAAACAATAATCAATTGAAAAGCTACCCTTAAAATTATAATACACTGTATTTTATCGGTTTATTTCATTGTATGCACATCATTAATGTTTAATAACTTTAAGGAAAATAATTGCAAATTCAAAATTACTATACTGTCTTTAAAATAGAAACGAAATTAATCGATTTTTAGAATTTTTTTTAAAATTAATATTTACGTATTTTAAATATATTACTGTTGTTTTTTTCTGGATGTAACCTAACATTTTTCGTTATCGAATCACAAAGAGAAAGGTTAAGATTGAGAAAATTATTGTCTGTATCGGGATTTTCCACGTATAGGAGATAATCCTTGAGGAGTGGAGGAAAATTTATGAATGCCCCCAAAACGTTGACGAGTCTTCTAACTTTTTTTAAACTAAAAGATAATGAAAATTCGCCATTATCTAGCATATCTGCGTAAAGCAGACTTTTCTTTGTAAATGTCATAAATACCATCGATTTCGATTAAAGAGTTATGAGGTGTGATGTCTAATGACATACATTAATGATGCGCATTTTGGTAATTTTATCCTGAGAAACCATCCGTGACGTTAACAATTTTAATTTTTTTTATCATCATTATAAATCATGTTTATGTTCACTTACAGTTGTTACAAAAAATAGTTTATATGTGTCTGTGTGTATTAAATTTTTAAATTAAAGAGCATAAAATAACAATCATACCTGTTAATTTCGACTATTTTATAAAAATATGAATGAAACTTTTTAAAGGATGGGGCACACTAACAAAATGATTGGAAACCTGATCTACATGCAAATCGAAAAGAATTCCACCCATTTTCGTATGCTCCTGGAAACAATTTCGTTGTATTATTTTTATATTTCTGCATTAAATTAATATTACTTCACCCCTTAGACCGTAACTAACGACTGTGATAAACTATTACTTTATCTTAATACCAATTTAGATTCATCGAACGGTGCAATATATATTTTTTTTTAAATATCAGTTATAGGCCTGTGTTAGGCAATATCAATTGAGTTAAATATTATCAATACTGAAATTTTGTCAAAGAGTCTATTGATAATATCTTATTTGGTTTAATTATTTAAATTTTAAAGTTCGAATTCGTCAATATCTGCCCGTTACATTCCTTTATTTGCATTGACGTTAGTAACTGTCAATAATAATCAAGTTATTGTTTAAAAGTAACTGTAAAAAAATCGAATGTAAATAACATAGTAATAAATCAATAATAATAATTTAAACTGAATTAACGAATTTACTTATTTAAAGCGAAATATTTAAACCTAATTTATAAGCCATTAAACTTACAAATGCATGCGAGATTTTAATATTAAACAAGAAAACTTGGCTAAGATAAATTAGCCAAGAGTTTTCTAGTCAAATAATAAATAAAAACTAAAATCTAAAGCCCATTTCTCATCATTTATTCATTCATTTTACGAAAACTTATTTGCATTGTGAAAGATGGCTTATGCTAAATAGCAATTAATCATCTGATCTTATATACGAGATATGCAATGATTTCATCCCTCGAATTACGGTCGCAATAAGTAAATAAATTCCTTGTTAAATTTCTTTCTTATAACTTCTTTTATTTTATTTTTAGTATTTTTTAATACTAAAATTCGATATTAAAAAATTTGTTTAAAAATAACAAAACTTTTCTTAGAAAAGAAGAGTTGTGGAATACGTTTTCAAGAGTTGTAAATTAGATGTAAAGAAGAGAGTCGCAACTCGTAAATTGATGCAATTATCATTCACATCTAATGTTCGCTGAACAATTTAGAAGTTTCGAATTTTCTATATCAAGTTAAAGAATTGTCTGATTGTTTTTAGCTAAAAGAAAGTTTTCAATTTATTTTAAATTAAGTACAAAAAATTGGATTAATTTGTCTTTTTAATAAATTCGCTTTTTATTCATATATCGCCTCCGCTAAAAACACGGATAAAGTATTTATAGCGGCTCTTTAGGTTTTTACCTTTAACAACAACTAAAATTCGTCGGGACATGGACTTTACAAGCTGTTGTATATAATGTACTGTACAGTTTATCAATTTTAAGCCGTTCTCTTCGCAATCACTCACGTAATTCCTCGACATTTATGGGCACTCCTGTGGACTTCACCTACCTCTCAAGATGGTCCCACAAATTCTCGATGGGATTTAAATCTGGTGACCTGTCTGGCCAACGGACATATTCGATCGTTGTTTCGTGTTCCTCGTGTTACGGGCTCTGTGAATACAATTTTCACCCTGGAACAACAGGATTCCATGTGTATCACTGATAGATGCTCTTCAAATCCTAAGATTTCATTGTTCAGAACGTTCAAACAGCCAAAATATTTAGATGAATTGCACATTTCTTAGAATGTTACATTTTCCAGCAGGTAAGGTAGACATCAGTGGCAGGTATAACTAATTTTTTGTCGGGTGTCTGTAATTACTTTGAATAATTACTTCACAGACATCTAAAGAATATATGCAACAAGTTTCCTGAAAATTTCTCTATTTGCAAATAACTTTAATATAGTAAAGTGAATTTTTTATTTTTTAATAACATTATTTAAAAATGTCCTTACAAAGTAAATTTGTTTGGCCATCCGCAATCTAATTCAATTACTAATTTGTAATAAAATTAGATGAAAGTACATTCTAAACTCGCGACTATATCATTATAAATGCATTCTATCGATGATCAACTCAACAGTTATTGTATTATATAATAGTCAAATTTAATTTATTCCATTATATATAAATATTATATATATGTTACAGAATAATTAATTATCTTTTATCTAAATCATAGCTTGCAAATTGCACTTTATTTACCGTTAAGTATCATCAAAGAATTTTAGCAGAGATAATATAAAACAAACACAATGTAATTAATAATAATTTAATTATTCAGGTGAGTTAATTATATAATAACTTTCTCGTTATTATGTATAATGGAGTATTTTGTAAATGAACTGTTTTCAGATACCCGAACAATGGAATTTGTATTATTGCTTACGTTACCTTATTAAGAGATTAAAGTTAACTAAAATAAGCAGTAAAGTTTATAATTTTTACAATATATACATATATATATAAATTGAAATATTCTATTTTAAAAATTTATGAATATTTAAAATGGAAGAAAACATTTTAAAATACAATAAAATATTTATGTAACGTTAGTTAATTAGCATTTGTAATTGCAAGCACACGTACTCGTTTTGCATTAGAATGAATAAAAACAAAAAAAAATTTATTAAATATACACTGAGACATTGTTAAAGTACTGTATATTAATGCAAAAATAAGCAAAGTATTTTATAATTTAGCTTTTATAATTGTTCCTTTATACCGTTATACAGTAGAGCGTCGATAAGTGGAACGTCGGTAAGTGGAATGGCCGGAAAGTGGAACGATTTTCAGTCGGACTGTGTCGTGCTGAATCGAATGTTTTTGATACTAAATTTACTTCTAAAGTATAATTTTCATGTTTTTTATATTCTTTAATATATTTATTTTGTTTGTACAAAATGCAGAAATAATTTTTAACGATACGATAGCCTCGATGATTATTATAAAAATTTTCGTTAGGCTTAAAATCGACGAAAATTCAACACGAAGCGACACGCAACGGAGAAAAATTCAACAGGAAGCGATACGCAACGGAGAAAAATTTGAACATCGGACAGGTTAATGTATTTTTTTCGTACAAAGTCGGAAACTGGAACAAATCATTAACTGGAAGGACCCCAGTCCCCAATTGGTTCCACTTATCGACGCTCTACTGTAATTATTTTTAAATCAAAAGTTAAATAGGCAATTTGAATTTAAATGTTTTTTTTTTTTTTTAAATATGAAGTAGGAATAGGTTACTCGAATTATTATTTACGTCTACACTTCAGAGCTTTAACGGTAGCAAGAATTTAATAATTATATAATAATTTTTATCGATATACATCATAAGAAATGAAATAATTCGTTTTCCATTTAAAATAGTTGTTAGAAGTATAGCTTAAAATAGAAATTATTATTGTTTTTACAGTCATTCTGTCCCGATATCATGCAACGTGACAGTTATATCAACGGCTCTCCGACTCGTATCGAATAGCGATGACTTTTCTCAAAGAATTAAAGTTTTGTTTCCCGAACAAACGACAGAAGCCGTTATTTACGTTATTGTAAGTATTTTTTTAAATGGAAATTTGGACTTATTTCTCGTCTTATAACTTTAAATACAATTTTCTCCCCCCCTTGTAGGTGGTGGTTTTGTTTTATACAGTGATCATATTAACTGTTATTGTAACAAATCTTCATCGATTTAGAGATCCACAAAACTCACAGAATGGAGAAGATGTCCATTTTCATCAAATGATATCTCAGATTGATGACAAATCAAAAATGTATAAAACTTCGTCGAAAATTGTTAAAAATTTTCATCATGGAGTCAACCGAAACGTTTCCCTTGTGTGACGGTAAAGACGAGCATTCAAATATCTGCAATAAAAATTTTTACATTAACTTTTAAATCTTTATCACACGTTTAAATTAACTAGATTAAAGTGTAATTATATTAGATACGAATGTATTATTACGAAATATAAATAAATGTTCAATTCTTTCTCCTTTTAACCAAAATATACATTGCCCTTATTAGAATATTTTAGCCTTGATGTATAGAAGGCTATTTTATCATCGTTTCATACTGTAATCGACTATTCTTTCAGAGTTATAATAATGCATATCTTCGTATAGTCCTATAGCTGATGGGACTAAAGACAGTTGGTAATTGTATTTTAATTTTTTAGAAGATTTTTGTAGTAAAAATAAAATAAATTTTGATAAAACCATAAATGATTAAAGAAAAATTTGGAATATTATTATAGAAAGTGCGGATCTATATCGCTTCTGTAATTTACGATACCTTGCAAACTTGAACAGATAAAATTCATTTAAATTCTATAATATAAATTTTTTTTTTTAATTTGATATAATTTTTATATTTATTTTATCTTTGCGATATATTTAAAAATCTATTTATTGTATTTTTATTCTCTGTATTTACAAAACATCCCGACAATGTTAACCTGATATATCGTGACGACCGTAAAGATATTCGTATTTTGTGAATTTGATTAAAAAATTATAGAAAATCCTTTTCTCTTCATTTTTTAAAGGGACAATTCAGATTTTCAGATTATTTTTCACGATTTATATGTTAAACTTAAAAAAAAAAAATGGTGTGTACTAATTCAGATTGTATATTCTTTATATAAAGCAGGTGAAATTTATAAAATATACACAATTTATTTCTTCATAAATGCATAATAAAGCGTATAACATTGATTATCATTGATTAACATTGATTGTTTGATTTCATCTTATCTATTAACTTATGTTAAATACAATCCGATGGACTGTAACAAAGGATATAATTTTTATACGTCAAATTGGGTGATTTTTAAACTGAAATCGCTTGTTGATGAATGTTTCTGACATATAATCGGTCTTTATCGGTTCAAGTTTAGTATTAACGAAGCTAAAATTTATCTAAGTGTTTTGTGCACGTTTGTGCCCATCTGACAGTGGTGCCATCTGAGATAAGACTGGCCGTGCCATCCCTATTTGATTTAATTGCAATTTTTCTAGTAAATATAATAAAATATTAACCCGCGGGCCGGATTGAAAACGAGCGAGGGGTCGTAGTTTGCCGACCCCTGGTTAGGTTGTGGACTTAAGTAGACAAAATAGATCAGAAATTAGGCTGCGTAGCCTTGACAAGCACCCATGCCGCACAACAATTTGAATGATGTAATATGATGTTAAAGTTATGACGAACCACATCTCTTTCAGGACATTTTATGGTTTGAAAGAAATGGAATGGAATGTACAGTACGTAGTATAACTGTCGCGATGTGCGCGCGCCACTGGGCAGAACGTGCTCCACGATATACGAGACATACAAGACACCAAAAAGAGCGAATTTAGGGGGTGCGCAGAGCGCAGCTGCACTCTTGTTCTGGAGTTTTTCCGAATGAAGCCGGGTACATCAGATAATTAAAAATTTGTAAGGCATATTGTTTCCTTTCTGCGCCATCTCTAAAGACTTCTGGGTCGCTATTGGACACTAAGTGCGTTTTACCTTAAACTTCTGCGGCTGGATGGCAGAAAGGTTAAAGTGTCGGTCGAGCGGTTAAGATGTCAGCCTATCGCTTTAGGGAACCCGAAAACGAATTTCGAATGGTTGAAAATTCCAGGAAATTTTTCGAGGTAGTCCGTCCTGGATATGTCGGGTCCCGTCATACACCATCCGGCTTCCATTTTGGAGTTGCCGAACCCTTAATTAATTGGCTTGATTAAAAAAAGGTGATCCTATTAGTATCCAAAAGGCGGAAGGGTTTTCAGAATCCTTAATCATCTGGTATGGAATTTGGAGTGCGCAGTTTCTTAATCCTGTATTCATTGATGACACCCTGAAGAGTGATTGCTATCTAAACGTCCTAAACAGAACAGTGGACGAATGGCTTGCTATTGGCGCAACAACAGTAGATTTGGTACCAGCACGATAGTGTACCACCTCATTCCCGGATGGACATACATCAGTGGCTCGCAGAGTGGTTGGGCAATAGCTGGGTAGGACAACACTATTCTGTTCCACATTCACATTTTCCAGATTTAATTCCTTTGGATTTTTCCTATGGGGTCACCTAAAATGTATGATGTGTACCCAGCAGCGCCGCGTGATGTTGACGAACTGGAGACACACATACGAAAACCCTGTGAAACCAAAAATGAAATGTGCCATCAATAACGCCATGCTCGACCGTCTACATCTTTGTATTACCGCTGAAGGCAAACTTTTTTGAACATGTTCTGAAACAAAATAAAGCTTATTTTTTTGTATCAATTTCTGCAATGTTGTCTTTATCCTTTACAGTCAGAGATTATTTGTGTTATGCTAAACTGTCTTAAATTGATTCCCTTCAGTTTCTGCAAGCTTGCACCGCATGCATACACTCAACGCTGCAATGCTGGATAGATTTAGCCCCTGGATATATGTTTAAGTGGACAATCTTTATATATATTAGACTCTTAAAACTTTCGTAAAAAGGCTTTAAGTTTCCGAATCGGTAATTTTTAAATGTAAAAATAAAATTTTTTAAAAGTAAAACGCTGTGTAGGATCCTTATCAATACCGATTTCAATAGAACAGACATAACTTAGATGATATACAGATTTCTTTTATTGATTTACGTTACAATTATGCATTTCGGGCCAATAAACCTAGTTGGACCCTCTTCAGATCATTATACAGCGTTGCTGTATTCCGGCATTTAGATAATATTTAACTTTAAACTTATTTTTAAACTAAATATTCTTATAATCTTTTAAATTATTCCACAATACAATTATATTTTTTCTACAAAAATTAACTCGAATCAATCGGGCAGTTCTGGAATCAGGATCAGCGTCTTCTTTTTATCACAAGTTCCATGGCTTTAACGCGCTGTGCTGCTAGTTTTTGTATCAGTTCATTATTTGAAGAAAAAGAATGATTCCATCAAATGATAATAGTGTCCTAGTAAATCTTAAATCATTTTTCTTCCTTTTTCAATGATATCCACAGATTCGCGCGTGTACTGTTTGGCAGCGGCATAAAACTTCAAACCCTCATAACTTCCGATGTGTGCATCTTTCGAAAAAATATTTTAGATAAAAGTTTGTATATTTTTGATGTAGATCAGAATATACAATAAAAAATGAGTTCCCATTTAAGTTGAAGTTAACCTCATTTATCCCCGATTGTAGCGTCATCTATGATGATACCGATAGCCTCATCTAACATTTTCGGTTCAATGAGTTATTTTTTAGGATGCGTATTTATAACATTTCCATTTCCGGCAGCGGAACTGGATCTCCCACCTCTAGTGTGTGAGGGGCACGATGTTTTCATCCACTTTGAAGCTTAATAATCTCTGTGCTTTTTGTCGAAAATTTCTGAAATTTTGCAGGTAGGTTTCTTTATAAGAGGGATTGATGCTATCAAATTTTGGAAATTAAAGATCAAGGGAGTGGGGAGATAGAGGGGGTCGTGCGTCATATCTCGAGTACGGTCAAACTTAATGACGATTTTACTCGTTATTAGCATTTACAATTTTTTTATAAAACCCATCCCTACCCTCAAAATTAAGCTTTATGCCATTTTATAATAGTTAAGAATATAAAAAGTTTTAAAAATAAAATATCTTAACAGATAGCGCCACCAAATGTTGACGGGAAAGTTAAGCAACTCGTTGCTGGGTTTTTAAATCTGTTCTTCAAGCCATAGCTGAGATAAAAGTAAATCAAAAACAATTTATAATTGGCTACTTTAATATAGATTTGAAGCATAATTCTACCAAGGCTCAGGAAATGATCCAGTTTTTAATTATTATTAATTTCAAAATAGCAGATTTCGATTTCTAATCCACGATGGCCGGAACCTCCGTCTTTGTTAGATTATGCACTAACAAATCTGGAGACAGTTGTCAATGAACTAATAGCTGACCATTTACCTCTATTGGCTTTTTTCTCAGAGCCACATGGGGGAAAATAATTCGATACTTATCGGAATTTAAATGCAGTAAATTCCGCGCGACTTTAGTTTTTGTCTGAATGATTCAATTAAACAGATCATAGTATTTTGTAATGAATGACCTCATTTTTTTTACAAATTTTTACATAGCTTCTCGTCCGAAAATTTTGTCGATATCTTATTTTAGAGTTAATGTACTGATTTAAATCAAATCTACAATATTGTTAACGGAAAAGTAATTGACACAGGTAATTTGTGATTTTCCGTTAGATTACTTAGCCAATAATTCACTAATCGTAAATTGTATTTCAATCAATGGTGTAAAGTTCGCAAATTAAACGTCGTGTCAACACCACCACTCAATAGTTTAGCATTCATTAAGATTTTCAAATGATAGGATGACCGTAATTTCTTGATGTCAGAACGGGACAATGAAGCCGCAGCTAATAAATACAGATCCTCTCTTGTTAAAATTCATCCAAGAAATATAGATGAGCATTATTAATTATTTTACTATATTATTGTTAACAGTGATTTAGTAACGTAAAAACAAAATGTACAAATTTCAAATAAGCATTTTTTAAACAAATTATGAGTTTGAATTACAATATACGCCCACCGGTGGCCGGTGGACTCTGTCTCCGCTCATAATGGCGGTGACCAGACCCTAAACACCGGAGTTCGATCGGGGGTTCGCGCCTCACTCGGACGAGCTGGCAGCGGGAGTTTTTTCCGGGTTTCCGCGCCTCCTTGCCAATGACGCCTGAATAGGGGCCAGCTTTCCCCCAAGTCCTCCCGGAAGGCATTTCTATCTCCCCTTCTCGCGGTGGCCGTCTCCTATAAGGTCGGCTTTGGTCGCGTCCGTGACCTCTCGTCTGTCTTCCCGGATTGGCTGTCTTCTATAAGGCCGTCTCTTCGGTCGCTGTGCGATCACTTCTCCTGTTTCTTCTGGAGTATAAAGCCACATATGAGCTACACACTCCTCTAGCCAAAAGAAAGGAACTACAATATACAAATGGGTTCAATATACAAACTAGATCAAAACATGGAAAAGTGAAATTTTATTAAAACTGCACGTACAGTATAAAAAAGTGTACACATAGGCGGTCTATCACTAAACAGTATAAGCTCCATATTCGCGGTTTGGTACAGGAAATTCTTTTTAATTCGAACTCGGATAGTTCGAAATTCCGTTAGTTTGTAACTGTACTATTTGTCCTGTCCGGGGATATAGAGATTTACGTTAAAAATTTCGGTTAGTTCGAAATACGATTACTTCGAAATTCAAAGTAAAAGCAAAATCATATTGACCAGATTATAGTTATTTTTGGTCTATTGTTTTCTTATAGTATGGAGGCACTTGTTCTAAAACGAGTTAACCTACGTATATCACATTTCGATGATATGTTAACGTAGGTTAATTCGTTTTAAATCAAGTGCCTCCATACTATAAGAAAACAATAGACCAAAAATAACTAATCTGGTCAACATGATTTTGCTTTTACAGTAACTCATTTTCGGGTGTCACCTTACCCATGGAATATCCTTTTTTTTCATCTCATAAAATACAGCTGGGCAAGATTGGGCTATAAGTGGCATATTGAGATATTTGTAGGGTTGGGCGATTTTAAAAATAATTTAGGCTTTTTCTAGAATTCTGCTTTACTCGTTATAAAACCTATCTGGCAACCTGTGAGGTTATTATCGGACACGTGCTGTTTACCTGCAGTTTATTTATATTATTAATTAATTAATTAACGAAAGTAACATTATGTATTTCATAAACAAACAACATCGCTAAACCCGATATACTATAAAGCTAGACACCAATCAATGCCGAATTCTATCGGGCTAGACACGGCTATATTACTAATTATGCAACCAATTAGGCACTAGATATAGCCGTGTCTTGCCCAATAAAATTCGGCATTATGTATTTTGTTTGCTTAATACATTACATCAGTTACATGGCATTTGGCATAACGTACAGAAATACGTAATCTTCGATAATCCGAAGTCGCGATTATTTCGTCTCGAGTTTTGAACTAACGAGGATTTCCTGTATTTACTACATCTTTCATATTCTCGAATATGAAATATCTGAAAACGAAAGAATATGAAAATTCATTTATTCGCAGTAGATTAACAAAGATAATGAAACAACAGACAATTAAATTACTTTTAATGTTGTTATCTTAAACGTCTCCTAATAAAATTCGTATTGTCGACTATTAGGTCACGCTAGTGTATACTATTTCGTAGTTTGTCGAGCTATTTAGATACGTACTGTACATTAATGCAAATAGTAAACATTGTATTTTCTGTTGGTATACATTGGGAATGTAAAACGTCCGTTTTACAAAAAGATTTTAACTAGCAAATATCATCTAAACAAAAAGACTAATGGCAAAGTATCAAAAGATATAAATCTTAAAAGATTTTTATCGAAAATTTTCCAATCTTATGAACTTCCTGTTCCAATGTCCAATGTCAACTTTCACAGTGTAAAAAGCGCTGACCAGAGAAATTTTTCGAATTGGAGTGAATGTCGTTAGTGGCTTATACTTTCATCCCCAACAATGATGATAATGTTGACGTCATAAGCGTTGTGGCTAACTTTAATGTCGAAAAACGTGCCTCCTATCATGCAGAACTATGTTGACACTAGCTGGTATGACTTCGGGGATGTCACACGAACTATGTCTATGTTGGAAGACTGTGCTTTATATGAAACGACGTAATACAAGAATTTTTATTGAATTCAGGAGATCACGGCACGTTTTGTATTACATATTAATCGAACGTGTTAACATTGAAATGTCTATCCTCTTGCGTGTAACCGCAAATCTTCGCATAAGCCGGTGTGTCATATAAACCGAATTTGACTGCATCAATTTCGGTACAATATGGAATTGAAATCTCCCTTATTTTGAGAAGTCTTTCTATATATTCGGATTACTATTATATTCGAAACAATTATGACAACAGTGATTATAATTTAATTAACTTTTAGGTCTTCCACAGTATGCCACAAATTTCTGTTTGAAAAGTTCAGAGGTAATTTAGAAGCCTTTTCCTCTAAATTCGTATAAGTAGAACCGTCTAACTCAACATATTTAGCATATTTAGACATTGTAATTTTGATTTTCACGAAAAAAAAAATTTCGAAGATAATCTCAAAATGGTGAGGCAATGGAAGACAGTCAATTTTCTCATTAACGTCTTTTTCTTTTTTTTTTTTTGTAACTCTTTCCGCCCTGTGGGCACTAAGAGGTTCATTAACGTCTAAGAAGTGACTATTTAATTTCGTTGTATAGAATTCTTACAATTTATCGTTAACTATTTTAACATATTTATAAATTTTAAATTAATTATTTAATAAATTCAATTTGAATAATTTGAATAAAATTACAAATGCATATTATTTATTACAAACAACAATGCTGATCAAGAAGGAAACAGATTAAGTTTGTTTATATTTAATTTCAAACTTGCAATAATCCAACTTGGAAAAGCCCCTTTACTATAATCTCTACAAAATCTGGAAAAAAAATCTTAATTTTATTATGGAATAAACATTTCTAAAAATAATTAGATATTTTTAACATACAATATTCTAAATTAATACATACTGTATATGTTGATAGTATTAATATATTACCCATTATTGCACAATTGTTACAGAAAAAGAAAATAAGAAATTTCTATACTTTGTTCTGTCCTGTGGACACTAATAGAGGCCACTCAGCAACCTCAATGTATTCAAAATTAATTGCTCATAAAAAAAGTTCCTGGGGTTCTTTGCTTGCCTGGTTTCAATCCTGTCCCCCAGAGTAGCATCTTTACCATCTTAGCTATCCAGCCATCTTTTATACTTGCTTATACACTACAAATTACAATTTGTACTGTATTTACTCACATTAAATTCGATCTCTATAAATTCATAACAGATGACAAACATCTGATGATGAGGGAACACGTCTTTAATAAATAAATAAATAAATCTTTGTGTGTGAAACTTCTTGTTTTGAAAAAGTTTAATAAAAATAAATTTAAATAACAGGCTTGTTAACATGAAATCACAGAATACCTATTAAATTGAATCAATATTTCAATTAAATTATTATGTAGAGTAGAAATTTTAATATTATTTCCCATTATTGTATTCAAAATGTAAATTGAAATGTTAACTATAACACTAACATTTTAACATTGACAGCATTTTAATGTTTATAGTTTGATAAATTTTTGTATCACATCACAGGCTTCATTTCTTGTAAAATCATATAATTTGCTTTTATTTTGTATTTTTCTCATCTTAAATTAGTTAGCTTCTCTCTTTTGTGAAAACAGAAACATTAAAAAAAAAAAAAAGATTAGCTCAAAAGTATGATAAAAGTTTGAACATCAGATAATATTATGTCCTATTAAACATTTTCATGAACAAAATGAAATCAATTTTTCAATTATGCATTCCTGGAAGCAATGCATAATTGAAAAATTGATTTAAAAAGAGTGAGGTTTAAATGTTGGGCTTTGGAACGTACAATCAAATCCTGTTTATCTGGATCACGTTCATCCGGACTGATTTGAATAGTTCTTTCCTTTTTAACCTTTATACTTTTTGTGGAAAAATCATTACTTTTCATGATGTTTGTAAGATCTTTTAAACATTATTTCAACCATATGTATGTACATCTCATGTATCTCAGGATAAAAATATATACTGTTTGAACATACTGATAATTAATACTAAACAATGCACAACAATAGCCTGAGAGAGTATGCTTACAATGATGAATATAAAGATGTAATAGGTGTCTGAGTGGGATCCATATATCCTTTGTCTCAGATTTAAAAAAATATATATATTTTATCAAAACAAAGTCATTAAAAATACTCAAAGTAACTGTTCTTTTATCTCAATAATGGGATTAGAAGTGTGTTCTGGTTTATAGCCAACCATTCACAAATTCTCTTCATTCCATCTTTCTGTCTTTCAGTACACTAACTTAACAAATTAAATAACATGTATTACCACTTTAAATGCAATCAAGATGGTCCTTTTATTCACAAATATGTATTTTAAAAATAACACAGGTCATTCAACCTGTCCAAACGGAAAGAAAGTGAATCATTTCCCACATATGACACAGGAGAAAATGAAATATGTCGAACTATATTTATAATTATCTCTATTCCTCCAATATTCTAAAACAGATCCATAAAAAAAAAATAAAAATAATAATTGTGGGATTTTGGCAAATAATTTTTTTCTATACATTTCATATCTAACCTGCAATATAACAGTTATATGTGAAACTAAGCTTGAATTATATTTAATAATCAAATGATGGAATTGGCTTTAACTATTGAGCTAGAACTTGGGATATCTATAAATTACACAGATATGAGTAGATATGCAGGTAATCATTACAAGGGAGTGGAGATGTTTGTAAAAACATTACATAATGCTAAGGACTGTAAACTGACTGGTGTTTCGTTAAATATGTAGGGATTATGCTATAAGTAGTTTTTTCATCAAATGGCAACAGTAACTCAGATTTGGCCATAACTTTCATTGTCTAATTCACTAAAAAATAAACACAAAAGAAAAAAGATGCTGCATAGTGAAATGTATTGTTTATGTCACTACTTTGTTATAAATGTAATTTAAAAAATAATACAATGTTCAGTACTCTCTGCTGTTTATTATTTCTTAGTAAAATTATGATGGTTGATTGAGGACACATGCTACAAATCAACATTTAATGCAAACAGTATTTACTATTAAATATTTACACAAATTAGTGTTATTAATTTTTTGTGCATATTTCTTTTGTGTGATTTTACCTTTTGATAATTTTCTGTTGATATTAAGAAATGTTTTTAAAATAAACTTAGTTAATCATTGAGAAATTCAGAAATGTAAGAATCACTGCCTTATGTAATAATTCACAATGCAATTTATATTTTAATAAAAAGCGATGAAATAATTTTTGTGATTTTACAGTAATACCCCAGTTTTCGTTGACTTTGGTTATCGTCGGTTTCAGTTTTCGTTGATTTTTTTCATGAAAAATTTGTCTCGGTTTTCATCGATTGCCTCGGATTTCGTCGGCGTGCTCAAGTGACCTTGCTGCTAATTTTGCTAAAACAAACGGCGATCCACGTGTTTTCTGGCACAGTGTGGTGTTATTTCTCGTTGTGTGAACATTACTTCGTGACGGCCCACCATTGGCCAATGGTTCCATTCCCTGAACACTGGGAGTTCGGTTGTGGGTTTGTGCTTCGCCAGGGCAAGCTGGTCTCATGAAGTTTTCCGGGTTTTCTCCACATCTGTATCGCCTGAATAGGGGCCAGTTACCATATTATGGATTTCCCAGAAGGAATTATTCCCCTCGATATGGCCATCATAAATGCATACAACTACTATTACATGACAATTAGGTCACACTTTACCATGGGGCGATATAGGCTAGAAGCTCATGTCCAACTAGCTTCTACAAGACAAGACATTACCCCATGTGTCTAGCCAAACAATTCCATTGCTTTTATCTTTATGCTAATTAGTCTTTTATATTAATTTCTTATTGCTTTTAGTATTTAACTCTATATTAATTCTCTATAAAATGTGTTTTTGGTATGTATTTTGAAGTGTCTAGAATGAATTAATTGGATTTATGTTGATTCATATGGAAATAATTGCTTTGGTTTTTGTTGGTTTTGGATTTAGCTGATTATTTTCGGACAGATTATCGACGAAAACCAAGGTATCACTATATTTACTGTTACAAAAATTATATGAATTAAGAATTATATAAGAAATGATAAATTTCACAATTTCTTACTTTGTTTTAATGTCTAGAACTAAAATTACTCCTTCATTACTTTGATCTAACATGGAATCAAATTTATGGGCAATAAATACTGTTTCTATGTCACAGTAGTTGTTCTCTGAAATGAGAATATTCATAAATTAGAGTACTTAAAGAATATAATAAATAATGACCTACATAACCATCTAAATTATCATAAAGAATGAGCAATTTCAATTAATATTAGTGCACTCTTGCTAATCCAAACAAATCATTGTACAGAATTGTTCAGATTAGCAGTTTTATATATAGAGAAAAGAGAATTACACACAATGCTTGTCTTCTTAAAAATTCTTAATTTGTACTAAATATTTGTACTTTATTATACTGTACAGAGTTGCAAAGTTATTTACTACACCCCAGTGTTGTACGATGTTGTTATTTACAGAGTTACAATTTTTAGTATATACAATAGACCCCCCCCTATAACACGGTAGATACGTTTCGTGTTATATGAATCCGTGTTGTACGAGTCACTTAAATACATGAGCCAATCACAGCCCGGCACTTGTGCAGTTTAGGGGCTACGGCTGTTTGAAAGATTTTCTTCCATAAAATTAATCGATTCTAGACTAATTTGACTCAATATTTCCAAATCACGTATAATTTTTTGGAAATAATCCACATAAACTATGCTATAAACAAAAAATTGAAGGATTATTTACCGAGTGTGTACCGTTCAATGACGCCATTGCTTAAGCTTGTTTTCGTCGCGGAGCAGCTCATCGAACAGCAGACGCATGTTTCTTGATCAGCAAATTTTTCACAGAAAAATAACTTAACTTTGGAGACATCATTAATAAAAATATAATTTTTATGGCCATTGAATAATAAATGTTTTTTAGTAGGTCCAGTGCTCATTTAAACTCAACAGTTTGTACAATATCCGCTATTGGTCCAGATTTGCCCAATCCTGTCACGACACAAGTCGGCGATGACGTTTTACCATGTTATACGAGTCTCTTTTAGCATGTTATACAAACACGATCACAATTTTTTCGCTGTGTTATATGAATCCGTGTTATATGAACCTGTGTTATAGGGGAGGTCTACTGTACAGGGTGCATAGGAAAGTCCCTTTAACCAGAAAAGTGACTACGCCCGACCGAATGCAAATGACAACAATGCCCCTAGTGGCGAAATTTGGAAGATAGGCAGTGCAAATCAAAAACGAAAACAGATAGAGCAAACTTTCCAATTAGAAAGTTTTAGAACATCAATTAATTAGTACGAAAAGACACGTGGTTCACACGGATAAGATAAATTGTCGCCTGTATACCCAAAAATGTCCGAAAGCGACGTCATTTTGTGTAAATGTTTGAAAGGAATAGCGATAGGTATGAAGAAATATGCACAATTTATTGCATAAAATATGTACTTATGTCAATACAGTTTGATAACATCACTCAAAAAACAACGGAAAGGCAAACTGTCACACAGTGATAACAAGTTAATGTCGAGTATGTTTGAAAAGTTCGCCATTGCTCACGATACACGCCATTGTTATCAAACTGTATTGACATAAGTACACATTTTATGCAATAAATTGTGCGTATTTCTTCATACCTATGGCTATTTCTTTCAAACGTTTACACAAAATGATGTGCATCGCTTTTGGACATTTTTGGGTTTACAGGCGACAATTTATCTTATCCGTGTGAACCGCATGTCGTTTCGTACTAATTAATTGATGTTCTAAAACTTTCTAATTGGAAAGTTTGCTCTATCTGTTTTCGTTTTTGCACTGCCTATCTTCCAAATTTCGCCACTAGGGACACTGCTATCATTTGCATTAGATTGGGCGTAGTCACTTTACTATACCATTACCTCACTTGCACAGCTGTAGCTCTCTCCGTTTGCAAGAATTTTCCAGTTAAAGGGACTTTCCTATGCACCCTGTATATATTAATCTTACAAATTCAAAAGTTTTCTTAAAAATAATGTCAAGTACTGAAACTAAACTAACAAATAAGTCTGTATCAGAATGTTTGAAATAAAGTTAAAGACAAAGTTTGATTTCATTTTTGTTTGCAAATGCTGTTGACTACTAGAAATGCTTTTTCATCATAATTACATATTTTTTAAAATAAGAACTAGAAATCTTATGAATAAAACTGGTTCAGATTAAGCAGTGTTCAGACTAATACAAGTTTGGATTAGCAAGAGTGAATTATAGTTAATAATTTATTTAAAAAAACTGCTAAAAGGAATCTGAAGAGAGTCAAATTTATTATCCAAAAATACATATTGATAAAAATTGTTAAACAATATTATTGAATGAAAAAACACTTTTCACGTAATAAAATATACTTGCAAATATAACATTGATCTTTCTGAATGTAGAGTATAATCTCCATAAATATCTTAATTCTTTTGCCTAAATTTTATTTCGAAAAAATAATTAAAACCAATTAAAGATTGGATATAGTGTCCACTCATTATTTTTCAGTAAGAAATAAAAGATTTGGTTAAATTTAATCAGACATTAAACAAGTAACTTTTTAAAATATGTTTAACATTAATTGAATATATTTTCATTCTAAATTAATGGTAAATTACAATTGGTTGAATTTTATAATTAAGAATTTTGTTCAAATAATTAACATACAGTAGAAACTTAATTATCTGAACTTGTTGAGACCAGACGTATTTTTGATAAGCTCATTTGTTTTTGTGTTTTGGGTACATCGAGCACTATGCATTTAATGGTAAATTAACTTGCTGAAAATGTAACGTAATGTTACATATATATGACTTAGTTTTGCAGTGCTACAAGCAATGAGTTAGTAACTTCCAGTTATATGGAGAATTTGGTCTCTGTGTATTATACTATATGGTTTTTACAACATTACACATTCTAGGTCATTTTTATTTTTTGATAATCACAAAATAACTTCAGAAAAATTGTTTTCATTGTTATAATACTATTTCATGATGATTATCTTTTGTACAGAACAATATAGAGGTCATTCCCTTAGAAACAATGTTAACTCTTGTAAGTTGTAATAGTTTGAAAGCTTACAAATTGACAATTTATCTATGGAAATGATCTCTGTATATTACAGTTGCTCTGGTGTTTAACCCATAATTATTGGTTAAACATATTATAATATATATTATACGACATATTCTAATGCAATTTTGTATCAGTACTCACAGTGTACCAGGAGAACTGATAGGAAATCAATAACTGAAGTCTTGAATACTACTATATCTTTCCAATAATGCTTTCATGATTAGATTTCCCATAATCAGTCATATTATTGATTTCTTATTTGGAAATATTTTGATAATACACTGGAGGGCAAAAGTTAAGTTACAAATGTTTTTTTTATTCTTAATTTAAATTAAAGTAGAAACTTTATTAAAATAACAAATTTATTCACTCAATAGGGCATGTGACCACCCCTTACAGCAATACATGCTAGACACCTGCTTCTCATACTCTTTACAAGGTTATTGATCAATTCGTTAGGAATTAAAGTCCATTCTCTTTCGAGAGCAGTCCTGAGCTCATCAAGGTTTCTGGGTGGGGGACAGAGACTTCCCACCCGTCTTCCAAGAGCATCCCAAGAATTCTCTATCGGGTTCAAATCTGGAGACCTGGATGGCCAGTCTATTCTTTGGATTCCAATGTCTTGGATACTGAGTCACCAAGTTCACTCTGTGGGGACAAGCATTATCGTCCATTAAAACAAAATCTGTGCCTTCTGTGCGAGCCATTGGACAAATATAATGCTCGAGGATCTCATTGTGAGGCAAAAACTACTTGTAACTTAACTTTTGCCCTCCAGTGTAGTTTGCATTTTATTTTATTTTGGTGCAAGAAATTTGATAAAACAGATTTCTGAAGTAAATTTTCTTGTTATTATATGAATGAAATTTAACTCCTTCATGCTGTTATGTCAAGAATATTTCTTAACACAATGAAAACTAAAATGATTTAAGCAACGTTTTGATAATGTAGAAAAATTGTTGCAAATTACCCACAGCAATCTACACAATCATCAGAATTAAAAATCTTAATACACAATCCACAATTACATTATAGGTGGGACATTTTGGTATTAAATTTAAAAAATTCTCTTTATCTCTTTCAAAAGATTTTAAACATCTCTAAAAATTTATATGTACAGTGTAACTTTATAGTTTTAATAAATGTATATGATTTACCTCCAATACTAGAAAGTTTAACTTCATATGGAATAGCAACTTGAATATCTTCAGGATTTAATATCAACTTCTCAACAGATTTTTCTTTCATTTGATTAATTATATCATCTGTAACTTTATGAAAAGCCTAAAAAATAATTTTAAATTAAATTTATTTATTTTAAAATTCATTCAAATAATACATTTATTGACAAAATATTTAATCACAGTTTCCTCTACAAATGAGATAAATAAATAGTAGTATTTTAATTAATTTTAATGATATGTCAATGAAAATATGAAAGAAATGCACATGCAGTAAACTCATGCTAACTTGGATGCTGCCAACTCAGTCTTTGCATAAATCAGACTTATTTTTTGAAAAACTGCACAGTAATTTAAGATTTCTTGACAATAGAAAAATTAAATTACTTGTTTTCATTCATTACAATTAATTTTAATTTATGAGTAATTAAAATAAATTTATAATTAATAAGTATTTTTGATATCCAGAAGTTTTTGAGATACTGTTTGTTATATTACTATAGTCAGTAAATAACTCAAGTGTTCATTGCTGTATACCTATACTGTCATAAAATTTTTTGAGCTCATTTCCTGTAATAATAAATTTAGCAGTATAAACTACTAAAGCTCAGTAAGCTTTTGTATAGAACTGATCATGCTCTTTACAAAAGTTTACAGACTTTCATAAACATGGACAATCTTCACCACCAATTAATCCCAGCTAATGTGGGTTTACTATATAATACTTCAAAAACAAGTCTAGTAGCTTTTTGGTTTTAGTATAAATGAAATGTTTTGATGAATATAAAACATACTTATAATCAGTAGAAAGTTAATTCCAATCCTAACTTTTTAATCCTAAAAACTATCATTCTTTTTCAGTAAGAAATACAGTTATTGTTCCAAAACATAAGAATTTTATAATCATGGATCAAAATTGTATATACATCGTTATCTTTATACCAGCTGGATATTCAATAAAATGTGCACCATAGAATCGCCTGATGAAACATCAATATCCAGAATTGTGCCATCCACCATAGCAAAAAAAAACAAGATTTTCTGTCATTTTTTCAATATTATGAAAAGTTTTGACTATTGAGCAATAATGCCTTAAAGATCTTTTTTCTATTAAGAATTGTTTCTCATCAGCAATATGGCAGATGTTGTGCATGCTGCTATTTATTACATTAGGTGTGGAAAAACAGGCTGGATGGATCATCTATCCATTGAAGTGTTTTAAGTTGGATGCCAGATTTCCAGCCATTTCAGGGAAGGACTACCACACTTCAACAAAGTAGTTTCGGTCAAATAAAACATTTTCTTTGAGCAACACTTTCCAGATTGTTTTAATCATTAACTTTTTGGTAGGTTGGTTGCTTTTCCAACATTTTACATGAATTTTTCCTTCATTTCAACAAAAGCAGCATGAAATAAAATGTAATTATTTAAAGTGTTTTGTAAGCCTCTCTTTTTCCACAGCTTACATAATATACTTCAGATACATTTGCCGTATTGTCAACAAGAGAAACAATTGTTAATAGAAGAAAAGATCTCTAACAAATTAATGTACAACAGTCAAATGTTTCCACAAAACATTGAAAAAATGATAGAAAACCTTTATTTTGTGCTATAGTGTGCATCATTCTTGCTTCATCAGGTATTCCCATGGTGCATTTTTACTAAATATCTAGTATATATAAATTCATTTTTGTAAATTGTAAAGATAAAGTGAAAGTAAACAAACAATTCAAGTTGAATTATTTTCAATATTATATCACATCAATCTAGTATTAATAATAAAATATATATCATCGGAATAATTTTGACAATTAACATTAGACTATTGACTTATAAATTTTGAAATCAGAAACTTATCTAGAATCAACATACAGTATGGAAATCTATTTGCTGAATTAATTTTTAGATAACATTTTTTTACAGTTTCATTATCCAGAAAATATTAAGTAAAAATTACCACTGAATATCTATGTATTAATTGAAAGAGGGTTTAAGTTTGTCTGACTTAGTTTGGGTAAATAGCTGAGGCTAAAATACAGTTCAGGTATCAGATTAAAGCTCTTATCCTATAGATGTACCTGCTGAAGAGAGATTTGATAAAGACACAATTATTCAGGACTGGAGAGGTGGCAAAGGTATAATGTTAAGTCTACAGGACAAACATGTCAGACACTCACATACTCATATAGTGATTTAACATTTTAAAACTTCCTCCTTTTTTGCTAATTTTTGACTTTTTGCATTATTTTTTAACATTAGTAAATTTAAATAAAACCAGCTACATGTGCCCAGCATTGTATTGGCCAAAAACTTGGGATAGTGGAAGATTGGTGAGGTTGGGTTGAGAGAGAATGATAACAATTCACATCAAATTTGGCATGAACATTCTTCAAAACCTTAGAAAAAATACTGTGGGGTTCCATCCCATCAATTACCCATAAAGCCAACTTTAGCCTGAGCAATTTTTTTGTGTTTTGCCATTTAATTATTGCAAATACTCAGGTCAATAAAAGTACATTTTACTTACTAAAATCATTGTTTTTATCATTTCCCAACTCAACCTCACCAATCTTCCACCCTCTCAAATCCTGTACAATGCCAGGCACATGTTTTACATAAATACCAAATAGTAAAAAGGAGACTTTTATTTAATTGTAGAATTCATTTACTAAAATATTCATGTGCATGTTTTCTTAAAAAAAAACTATAGATTTGAATAAAGTAATTAAATTGAGTAAAATAATGAAATATGGAATATAAAAAACTTACTGACTGTTCAATAAGACCTTTCAAATCATCAAAATTTTTCTGAGATGTTAAATTTATCACTGTACAAGCTGCCTGAAACAAAAAAAATACTTAATTTTATATTTTGAAAATATCTATTTAAAATAATTAGTTTTTCATTCAAATCCTCTCTTATTTTTTTACTTTTTTTTCAATTTGATAAAATAAAATGATAAATTTTTTGATATAAATACAATTTTTTAGCTGATATTAAGTATATTTTGTTACTTTTAAAATAAATATAAGAGTAAACAAATTTAACAAACAGCCTTAATTCAAGGTTGCATTATATATATTTTTTATGATGATGATAATCATAATTGTAACATCATAACTATAATATAGTAACAAATTTAATTCAAAATGAAAATATAATCTGCTAATAGCTATATATATTATATATAATATAATATATATAGCTATATAATCTGAAATATTTATAAATTCATTGATAGAACACGATTAATTGTATATTATCTAATAAAAATATGAAGAAATTTAAAAATCATTTAACAAAAAAACTTTAATTCAAAAAGTATATTTATTTTATGGAGTTTAAATATAATGAGTCTTACTGGTAGTCTAAATCAAGGTTTCTTAAGGCAAACTTTGTAAAAAATAATCTATAACATAAGACATTGAATTTTTAATATGCATCTTTTTATTATTGTTAAAAATAGCAAATATTTCAGCATATATTTTACATACTAAATATATAAACTGCTAGGAAACAGCAATATTTTTTTGACATAATTAGTATTGAAAACTGGACAAGAAAGAATTACATACTATATACAGTATAAGTAGAGACACTGTGATGTCTTTATTGACATGAAATGACAGACATTCCTTACTATGGAAAGGGATAACAAAAACAAAAATTCCATTTCAACTTTACAAGAAGATATTCCATTGAAACTTCATATTACCATCTTTCAAATCTCTATTACATGTTATTCCTACAGATGCAAATTTTATGCACTGAGAATGATTGCTGATGAACACCTTTTATGCAAAATGTAGAGATTGTACAACTATGCAGATTGATTTAACGCTTGAATCAATCTACATAGATTTTGCTCTCTAACAGTGCCCTAGCAAGCAGTGTATATTAGTTAATAACTAATTGTATGACTAATAAGATTTTCATTCTTCATTCATAGAAAAGAATCATGTCTCTCACTCAATGGCATTATGCAGGAAATCATATCAAATTATTATAAACTGAATTGCTGCTTATATTTAAGATTCATGGAATTATATTATTAAATATCACATACAAAATCACACATAAAAGAAATGTATGATAATCTGTTCTAAAATATTTATAATTATGTAGACCTGTTGAAAGTTAATCAAAACAGCAATAATTGCTTAATTAAAATTACCAAAAATGGCTTCAGTGTGGTCCAAGGAACCTTAATCAAGCACTTTTAATATTCATATAACATCAAACTTTTAATCACATATATTTAACATTTAAAATAAACGCAATATAAACCCTGAAAGCATCATTTCAATTTTGTTGTTTCCATTTACCTGTTTAGCACCAATAATAAATTCCGAGAGCGAGAAAGACGGATCCCATTTAGTCTTGAAAATAAATAAATCTAATCTAACACTCAACCATCGAAACGGACTTTGGAAGAAAAACATCTTTGATTTGGCAGCCAATACGGAACAAACTTGAAGGTTTCTTTTACACATACCCGTGGAATCCATTAAAGATAATTTGAATAGTTTCTTCCCTTTGCCTGTAAATTCATTGTACTGATGAAACGTAAAAGTTCGTTTAGTTACAAGATAACTTAAATCCGATTGTCTCAGTTTCAGTATACGATTAAAATTCATTTTATTTACTTAAAAACAACACGTTTTAGTATTCGGACTCAAATTATGTTTTTCGAAATAAAACAGAGACCTCTGCTGAGACAATTCGATATTCCGAATTCACAAAATTAAAAATATAGGATGAATAAAATATAATTCTATTAAATATTAATAATTAATAATTTACAGAAATTATCTTAAATTAGATTAATAAAAGAGCACTTAAACGAATTTTGAAATAGAATGTGATATACATAAAAGTCAAAGTTTATAAACACAAGGGGCGTTTGGAAATTGTAACCAGTGTTACCGGAATTTTAAACGCGGTTGGTTATTTACGTCACATTTTCTAAACGCCTTGGTAAGCAAACACTTGTAGCGTCCGAATGGCCGAGCGGTCAAGGTTAGCAGCCTGCCGCCCTGGGGGACCCGGGATCGAATCCGGACGGGTCGAAAAATCCCCAGGAATTTTTCGGGGGTGGTCCGTCCGGATATGTCGGTCCCCGTCCCTCACCACCCGCCCGCCCCATTGTGGACCTGGCCGAACCCATAATGGGCTTGCTATAAGAGGCCCTCTTAGTGCCCACAGGGCCGAAACAGTTAAAAAAAAAAAAAAAAAGCAAACACTTGTATGCTGTAGTGAATCAGATTGTTGTGGGGTTGTTGTTCCATCCATCTTTTGCCCAGATCATATCAAAAAACAATTTAATATGATCTTGTGACAATTTGTATGTAAGAAAATAACTGAAAAAATAATAAACATGCAGATAAAAAATTATGTAATAGTAAATGAAACACAATGAATATCTGCTTCATACTACAATAGAGGTAAATTTTGTTTGTTAAGTTATGGCAACGCAACACTTGGACGATCTGCCAAGGTGGGGATGCCTTCCGGGAGGTCTTTTAAGGGAAACTGGCCTCTATTTAGACGTTACAGACGTGGAGAAAAACCCAGAAAACTTAACGAGGCCAGCCCGTCCGAGCGAGGCGCGAACTCACGACCGAGCTCGTAGTGTTCAGGGTACGAAGACCGCTTGGCCACTGATGGGCCCAATAGAGATAAAGGTGATGCTATTAGCTCTTCAAATATAGCTTTTACAGCCTTGATTAGGCAAATAAAACCTGTCAACGATGTATGTCGTGCTGACTTTATGATCAGCTGTCCATTCTCAAAGGCGCTGCCGGAATCCATCTTCCATTTCGGCCAAAATGAGCCACCACAAATGCTGATTTGAAACTCGCAAAGGTGTCTTAAAGTTCCTATCAAATGAATTTTTACTGTTAGGGATATCGTAGAGTCCGAAACAAAATCTTAAATTAAAAACTTTTTATACACAACCAATTTTTACATCAACAAGCAAATTTATATACCTGTCTATATCACAAACTAGGGTTTCTCATTTCCCGGTCTTTTGCTTATCCCGGGATTCCGGGAGAAAAGTAAACTATTTCCCGGGATATAATTATTTTTAAAATATAAAAAATATCTTGAAATCGAATGATATAATTATTTTTCATTTTTAAAAGTAATTTAATACGTTCTGCAACCTCCAAAATCATAATATTAATAGATTGCGGCCGACGTTTTCAGCCCAAAACGTGAACGTCGGACGTCGAGCGCCGCCATCTGGCAATTCTAGAAAGGCAAATCTATGAGTTAATTATACTTTCTATTTGCAAATAAAAAATATAATTAACTCATAGGTTGATAATGGCGTTCCCTACGTCTAGCATGCGAGTAAAAGTTCGGCCTAACCTTCATTTTTTGTGTTTGGGGTTAAAATCATGACGTATTTTTTTAAAATTATGATTACTTAAGCATTTATGAATGATATTGTAAAGAAACAGACGATTTTAATCCAGAAATTATTTAATTATTCAATTTTTTTTTTTTTTTGCAATTGATTTGAAGTGCCTATAGAATTGACATATATTTGTGTTCATAATAGCTTATCATAATTCTGTAGGAGTATGTTTGTTCTTTCTCAGCATCTTCTACCATCAACTGCGTAATATGTTTGTAAAATTTTTTAAAAATAATTTCTCGAGCTGCTTTCGGATTTACATAAGCCACTTCTCTTAACAAAAGTATGAGGTAGTCCTATCGTACAGAAGGAGACACGACGCTAATTAAAAATAATTTAGTGTTAGTAATTAATTATTTATTGTTATTAAGCATCCTATAAATACTTTAAAACAGTTTAATTTGTTTATTTACTATTGCTGGTAACATTCGTCGTTGCTAAACGTGTTCCGCCATTTTTCAACAATATTTCATGAGTCAGTGCGCGACGTGTTTTACTTGGAGTTCAAACGTCAAACGTATACTTCTGCTTGCCGTACAAGTTTAACGTTTGAACTTCGGCCGCAACCTCTCTAATAATGCTGTTGTAAAATACATTAAAATTATCTTTGAATTACGTAGAAATTTTCACAAATAAAAAAAAATTATTAAAGTTTGTGAAAACTGCTTACAAAAAATACCTTTGAATTGAGTGGAAAATTTAAAGAAAAAATGAGCTTAGATCAAACTTCTAAGTTAAAAGGCAATTTTCGTTTTTTAAATAAAATATAGTACAAAATATTATTGTAAATTTTATAATAAGATTTTAAAAAGCAAAGATAGTCAATACTCCGATCACTCAATCAGGTTATTATTTTAATAATGAAAAGTCCCGGTACTGAAAATGCCCTTTTCAATTCAATGAATGTGGATGGAATAGTCTTTAATGCATTTAAGAAAACATAAATGTTACGTGTTTTTTCACCCGTAGCGTCGAAGATTTCTAGTTCGTTTTCGAGATGCGTTGCAATACTTCTTTTTGCTCTCAACTATTCTTGATTTGTCTACCTCAGCTGCTTTAATAGAAGTATCAAGCTTATAGCCCGATAATTCGGCAGTTCGTTTGGCTTTAATAATCAGGTTTATGAAGAAAACTTCATACTTACAAACTTCGTACTCGTTTCTATCCATTCCCAATTTGCATAATCTGGCATAATGCAGTTATTGAAACTATTGGGAATAATTAAAATTAAGACAGCAACGGCGCAATTATTCAAGATATTACAGGTTTTTCAACAGGTACAGGTTCTGACAAAGAATTTTCAGAGTCCTGCCTCAAATACATATTGATTATCGATAATCTGTGAGATGTCATAACAAGCAAAAATTTAAAAAACGAACAAGCAGGCTTAAAATTAATCAAATACAAATGTATTCTGACAGTTTATGAGTTAATTATACTTTCTATTTGCAAAATTTCCTCAATCTTAACACAAATAAGAAAAAAGGAAACTTTTAAGAAATTTGCGAGATTTCCCGGGATATTTCCCGGGTTAAAAAAACAGCCGGGATCCCGTTTGAGAAACCCTATCACAAACAAAATCGACAATCGCTTCACGTCCTGCAAATTGTGGCAACTGGGACTCTAAGTAAGTTTGCAGAGGCCGGATGGCCTAGCGGTCAAGATGGCAGCCTACCGCTCTGGGGGACCCGGGATCGAATCCGAACGGGTCAAATAATCCCAGGAATTTTTCGGGGGGTGGTCCGTTCGGATATGTCGGGCTCCGTCCCTCACCACTCGGTCGCCCCATTGTGGGCCAGGCCGAACCCATAATGGGCTTCTAAAAGAGGCCCTCTTAGTGCTCACAGGGCGGAAAGAGTTAAAAAAAAAGTAAGTTTGCAGAGCATCTGCCACAGAAGCACTAAATATTTGAATTGCTAGATAAACGTTCATTTTCATTTGTTGGAAGCTAATGTGGGCCTTTGTGAGCTTTTTTCCAAATGTAAACTCAGAACTTTGCAGTTGTCGAAGAGTCTCAATATACTCCCATTTGACAACCTAAAAATGCAATGAAGTCAAATGTAGCTCTTACATTTATTTATCAGTGCAACAAATAAATAAGTGCAGAATACCTTGCCAGAAGCTAAAATCAACATTTTTTTTTTTTCTGCAAGCATATTTCTTAAAAGTTTAATCATATGGCAAGCATCAAGGAATACTTCTATCGAAGTGCTGTTTTTAGGGTGAGAAAACCAAGGTTCTATAACATAACTAGGTGAAATTTTTGCACCAGAGCTCTAGCAATGGAAAAATTTGTGCTTGTGTCATCAAAAGTATTTCCCACTACCTTCCACATTGACATCATGCAATCGTTGTAGGCAGGGGCGGATCTACATAGGGACTAATACGGCTTAAGCCCTGGGCTCCAAGTGTCGAGGGCCCACAAAAATTGAATTATCATCATAAATTTTTAATACTTTTTCATTAACAATGAGCACTTATCGTATAATAAAAAATAGTTAATATTAATAATAATGATGATAATTTATAGTATTATTTGTGTTATTGTGATTAGTTGATTTCTTAATCTAACAAAAAATGGGGCCCCATTGAACGTCAATAGTCCTAGGCCCCGAAAAACCTAGATCTGCTCCTGGTTGTGGGCACTGTTTCAGCAAGCCTTTACGTTCTTCTGGAGATAAACCAGCAATAAAAAATATACACAAGGAATCTTTCAAGATTCAATCAAAGCAACTACCATGAAAACTAAAACATCTTTTGCAAGTTCTCCTGTCATACAAATCCTAGTTCCTATGACAACATAACCATGATAATAATAACCATTAAAATATTTATGTTGTCTAACAGCCATTTCGTCGATTATTTAACAGCATAAAGTTGGTTTATCTGCAAACATAGAGCGTAGAGCAACAAAAGCTTCCTCGGTAAATCCAGGTGAAGCAAAAATGCCTGAATACCACAAACGAATTGTACGAAGATGAGACAGAGCAAAGCCCAAGCTGCTTCTAACATAGTCATAGCTACTCGGAGATAAATAGTTGTGTTTATTGGTCTAATTTGGGTGGGTTTTTTTTTTTAACTTTTTCCGCCCTGTGGGCACTAAGAGGGCCTCTTTTAGTAGGCCCATTATGGGTTCGGCCAGGCCCACAATGGGGCGACCGGGTGGTGAGGGACGGGGCCCGACATATCCGAACGGACCACCCCCCGAAAAATTCCTGGGGATTTTTCGACCCGTTCGGATTCGATCCCGGGTCCCCCAGAGCGGTAGGCTGCCGGGTGGGGGTGTTTAACAGCTTTGTAGTACAATGCGGATTGAAACTATCCGCGTGCTACTTACTCCAGCAGGGATTTGAGCTATGTAGACACCAAGAAACAAAAGTCTTCCTACGCTTAACCTCCAACAGATTATCGTTACGCCGGAAGCAGACAGAGCAAATCTGTTACGCGAGTTTCTAAGAGCGTGGAGCATTGAATATAACTTTTGTGTTTTTATAACATTTTTAATTGCTTTCTTAAATGTTTATCGCTTGTATAATATAAAGCTTACTGGGCCAAATATTAAATAAATTCTTTTCTAAGTTGTGTTTGTGTTTCTTTGGACTTCTGACATCTGATGTGCCTACATCTTCTTACCTTAAATTCGCTGATTTTGCAAAGAAACTTATTGCGTTTTTGGTAAAGTTAAAAATATTTATGCCATTAAAGTAGATATATTTGAATCTAATTGGGATCCCTATAATTGAGCGTAATAGGGTGTCATCTTTGTGCCCATAAAGAGGTAGGACCATTTACTCTGTGGGCGCTAAGGTGATTGGATCCGAGCGGTAAAGGTGGCAGCCTACCGCTCTGGGGGACCCGGGATCGAATCCGAACGGGTCGAATAATCCCCAGGAATTTTTCGGGGGGTGGTCCGTTCGGATATGTCGAGCCCCGTCCCTCACCACCCGGTCGCACCATTGTGGGCCTGGCCGAACCCGTAATGGGCCTACTAAAAGAGGCCCTCTTAGTGCCCACAGGGCGGAAAGAGTTAAAAAAAAAAAAAAAAAGGTGATTGGATAGCCGAGGCGACAAAGACACTAGCTTACATATTTTACTTTTTGACGCTAAAAAAGCCTTTTCAAGATTTTCAACCTGAGTTCAGACAGATTTACGAATAGGACCACTAAGCGGCGAGAGATGGGGCTTCATATCCAGGCTTCCAAAGTTTTATCAGCACCACCATTCGTCCTGCATTATCTTGTTGCTATGAAAGCCCGGATATGAACTTCAAAAATGTTCGTGGTTAATTTGGCCCATATAAATCAGATCTTGCTTCATTACCCTCGCCCCATATGTTCTCGTCCACCAATTTGGGTACGGTTGTTCATCCAGATCCAAATTGGTACTGCCTCATGTGTTCGAAACCATGAGACACTTCAAATAAATTAGACTTTTTCGATATCAACAGACTAAAATTTGAATATTAGATGAAATATTATGCCAACAGGCATTAATGTTTACGATTATGGAAAATTTGTATACATGAATCCTGCAAAAATATTAATATACATGAAGTTCCGTAAACGATTTCATTATTGCGTTCTCAATAATGCAAACAATGCTAGTATTGTCTGACAATATTTTCAGAAGTAAATAGTTCTACAAGCGTTTTCGAAGATAAAACATGAATATATGCGTTATATTAATGGTTATTTTACCATTATTTATTTTAATTTATGCTCCTGTGGGGCAAAGCTATAAGATATGGCTAAAAAAGAAATTCGTGACTGATCCAAGCTCGTCTCAAAAAACTAAAGAATCGCCAATGGACAAGAATCAAGATTATGACGACTTTGAAAAAAAGCGAGGTGTAACTGGACCAAAAATAATTAAAAATTCAAGAAGTGAAGTGTCGAAGCTTCCTTCTTTTATAGAAAATTATAACAAATACAAAAAGTTTAATTTTATGCGGAAATACGCAAATAAAAAGATCGAGCAAAAAGAAGGAACGGAACAAACAAGAAAATTGAATGACAATGTCGAATTTTCGGAGAAGAACGACGATAAAAATCTCATTAATAGAACGTTAGTTGGTCCAACGAAGCAGGAAGATGACGAAAATAAAGTTCCAGACAGTTTTAGAACTGATTTGAAAATGAACAGAAAGATCACAGAACAAGAAATGAAAATTATAATAGAAAAAATCGGCCGTGCCATATCCAACGTATTGGTGACTTGCCTTATATCTTTGATATTTTTACTTACTGTGCTCATGTGCATTCTCTTTAAGATATTTCACGAAAAACAGTCTAGACCAGAGAAATGCGAAGTATCCCAACAACCAAAGTCCATCTACTCCGTCGATATTGATTCGCTTCTGCATGATGAGCACGAAAAACATCTATCAGAATCATCTTTTCACGTCAGTTCCGAAGAAGCAGGCAAAGAAACTATTTTGCTAATGGAAGAAACATCGGAAAACGAAGATATTGAAGAAACAACTCCGTTATTATTTCCGGCATCAACGTCACCGAAAACCGAAAAGGACAAGAATCATTCTTCTTCGTCGAATGGGATCGAAACTATACAGACGATAATCAAAGTTAAAAGTCCTGAAGGCAGCAGTTCATCCGAGAAAGAGGAAGAAACCAGATTCTACAAATATCAAAAGAGAAACCGTATAAACGAAGATGATACTTGCGACTCTCGAAAATCTTCCGGTGTGCCATTCGAAGAGGAAAGCATTTCTCGTGTTTTCATGAAGACGAGTAATGATGCTGGTGCATTGCAAAACATAAAAACACAGGAAAATGATAATTTCAGTAAGGATTGTGGGTCAGAAAATAACTCAATTAACAAGATTTCATTAAGCAATCAAACGCACGATCTTTACACGGTCCATACCATCGTACATACAACGTACCACCAGCTATTCAAATGAATAAAGGAAGCTTCAGGAACTCAAACCGAGTTACTCATTCTGGAGATGCATACAATAGATCGTCCATGGAACGTGGTAAAAATTCGAAAGATTATTTTAAAGGAAATCACATTGTTTTAAGAGCATCGACTCGCGAGGAACTCGAAAAATATAGAGTGGATCTCTGCACAATTTTGGAAAAAGTGAGCGAAAAATGGGTCGATGAAGAAGACGATTTCGTGAAGAAGCAAACGGATTCACGAAATGGAAACAAAGATTTGCTGTCGAAGGATAATCGACCGAATCGTCAATTAAGAACAGGAAATACAGAAATTGCACCAGATGCAATCGAGAATTTAAATACTGGAAGAAATTTTGTTCGTAAAACAAGAAAAATTTACGTAATTAGACCTGTACGAAAATCCAGAGAAAAGGCGACTAATCGATAACAAAATTGACTTTTAAATAATTTATTAATTAATTCTTAAGTATATTAATTTTGTGTTAATTTTTAAATACATTATCGATTACTAATTTATTGTTTTGAATGAGTTATATTGAAAATAAATATTTGCAAAATTTATGTTGTCTTTTAAAAATTATATAGAATCACCTCTTTGTAAACAGTACGAGTATTTTCTAAGCTTTTTAGATGCTAAATGGCTCTTTCCGTGCGGATAGGCTATGATACAGGTGGAGAGAGGTAAGGGACGAGGCCCAACGTATCCAGACCAATTTATTCATGAAAATTTCTATATCGACTCGAATTCGAAGTGGTTGCTCTAAATTGGAAGGCTGGCGTCTTCTTCCACCATTTATTATTGGTGTTAGCCTATTACTATGAAAGATCTGGACCAAAACCCAATTTAATCCTTCTAATTTAACCATATTTAGAGGTTGCGTTGCGAGCAAGGCAAATTCTGCGTTTAATTTCATTATCGCATCCTTTATTCGTAAGAAGTGTTCTAAGGTAAACAAATTCATTCACCACCTTATAGCCTGCAGTTTCCTTAGTCTGTGTCAAGGAACGATCAATTATCATAACTTTCGTTTTACTTAGCAGCAATCAGCAATCCATATTCCCTGCTGTCAGTTTCAAGACTTTTCATAATATTTTCAAGTTCTGATTCAATGGATGCTATAAATGTATCGTGAGCGTATCTCAGGTCGTTAACTTTTCGGTCCCCCGATGGAAATGCCTCCGTCTCAGTTATCTAATACCCTTCTCATGATTATTTATTTTAATAAGCATTAAAGAGTAAATGGGAAAGACATCCTTGTCTTACATCAGCTTCAGATGTAAATGTATTAGACATAGTTTTGTTAACTCTTACTCTTGCAGAGTTGTTCTCATATAAATTTCTGATCATCGAAATAAGATGGCGCGGGACTCTCATGTTCTGGAGAGGAGCCAAAATTTGTTTCATTTTACACAATCAGAGGCTTTGGTATAGTATACGAAACTAGGTAATCTTTGACATTAAATTCATAGGCTTTTTCAATGATTTGTCGAGCGTTCAAGATTTGTTTACGAGTTTCTTTACCAGAGATAAACTCCGACTGTTCTTCAGCTATTTTAGGTAATAGGAAGTGTTTTAAACGGTTATTAATTATTTGGAGCATTACTGGCATGGTTAATTAGGCTGATAGTTCTGTAGTTACTACAATCTGTTGGTGCACTTTTTTTATAAATTGGAATAAATATTGATTTACACCATTTCTCCGGCCATCTCTCAGATTTCAAAATTAAAGAGCAGATTTTATGAAATATATCAACACCCAGTTCTCCCATTGCTTTTAAAATTTCGGAGGTTATATTGTCTGTTTGTTATATTGTCAGGTCCCGAAGTTTTGATTTCTTAATGTATTTATGAGTGGCTTTTTCTATTTCTGATTTAAGAGTAGGTGGTTTAACTTCCCCTGTCCATCCATTCTAAAGTTGATAATTACCATTTGTTTGTCCAGTGTCTTTATAAAGTTTCTCAGAATACTTCCTCCAGACAACCGCATCGTTGATAGGTTCATAGCCTTCCACAAATTTTGTTAGGCGTTTATCGATAATAAAGGCCATTCCATTACGTCCATTTTTGGTTGTACCTGAAGCATATATTGTGTGGTCAATTGTATCAAAATGACCATTCTCTCTCCAATGTGTTTCGAGATGCCACAAATCGATATATTCTCTCTCGATTAAGTTCTCTTTCTACTATGTAGAGCTTTCCAGTCTGTAAAAGTCTTCTTACATTCTAAGTACCTAAGGATAAATTTCTCCTTAGATGTAATTTTAAATTTCTTCCAGATGCATATATAGAAGGCACAGGAGTTATTACGCTCAAGGTGAACAAAATAGATTTTCTCAAACACACGAATATCCATACATACAAGAACAAAATCCAATTTTTTGCATTTTTTGACCTTTTAAGGAACCCCAAATCCAAAAATTTTTAAATTTTAGGGGTCATTTTTTGACCGATCGCCATACTTTCCTCCGTTGTATATAACAGCTAGGAAAGTAAAAAGAAGTTTATTAAATGAACAATACAACACTTCTATGTATAACAGTTCCATATTTTAATATATATTTAATATATTACATGAATGATAAAAATAAAAAATTTAAAAGACAAATATTTATCTTTTTTATTGCTAGATTTGAAAATTCAAAGTGTGAATACATAAAATTAGAAACAAAACATACATAAAATAAAACGCAATACAAATGATTGTTCATCTGTGAAAAATTATTCTAATGTAATTCAAATTTAATTAATTTCAGAAGAATTTTTGTACCACCACAGTAATGTGATGTTGACAGAATGATAAATTTACTTATTCAAATTGGCAAGATGCACTTAAAACAATATAGAACATAACTAATTTTGAAACCTTCTCACGAATTTAATTGCTTATGAATTTGTTACATTTTTAATTTACTTTTTATTTGTAACATGTAAGACATAAATGTTTTTGATATATCATGGAATATAGTAAATATTTTATGTGTTATAGATTCTTAGACTGTATCTCTTATGTTATCACAATAGTATCGAATAGTATCCAATTAAAATTATTATACTCCAAAATTTCAGGAAATCAGATTGCCATTCACTTTTTCCCTAAACCAAAGAAAACTTTTGGTGGCAAAAATTTTTCTGAAGACGAAGCGATCGAAGATAAAATGGAAGATGCAAAGACAATGCTTTCGTGATGTCAGGACATAAAGACGTTATAAAGCTGAAACGAATATCGTATATTGGCGTCTGACAAGGATTTTTCACATGTAAGAAGTTATGGATAGATCGCTTCTTCCCTTCCCAATTATAATATTTTCATTTTGAAAGTGTATTAATAAAAATACTAAAAAATTATTGTAAATTATAATACAAGAAATAAATAAGCGAAAAAGTAATACAAAGATGCAATCTTATTTCTAAATTAAGCTATATTAAATTCACAAATAAAAGTTTTAAAGAGCAAACTCGAATGTTAATTAACTTTGGATAATATCGATAAGAAACTATTTATTCATATTAAATCCGATATATATGTTTACAGTGAATCCTACCATATTGTATTACCATATAGGGGAAGGTGGTGCAAGATGGGGCCATGGGGTAAGACGGGGATGTCTGTTTATTTGTGGTTAACGCGCTTTCATCTAGCTGTTATTTGGGGAACTAAATGCCAACCTCAAAAGGATCACGGGACGAGAGAACGTCCGAATCGCTCTCTTTGTTTGGAAGTAAGACAGTTTTCCATGTTTCAGCAATACTTCATCTAATTTTACGCCCGCTACAAAGTTTTTACAAAATAAGTATTATTGTGAACTTTTACATTACCTATTATATGAAGATATTATGGTATTCGAAGTAACCTTTAAGACTGAAATGGTTTAGTTTCAAAATAAAGTTGCCCGTGTTTGCAGCCAGTATGAAAAGTGCACGTTGGGGCAAGATGGAGTACCCCATCTTGTCCAAGGTTGGCCACGAATTCTGCTGCTGGCTAGAGGTACTGCAATATAGTGCAGTGAACTAGTTTTAAATTCGTTGTCGTTGATAATTCTATATCACCTTTTCGAACATATGAAAAAATAATTTTAAAAATGATCTTTTTATAGAAAATAAAAATATTCCACTTTTAAATCACATCTAACTGTACAGTATATACTGCATTACTTTATTATTTATGTTTTTACGTTTTATTTTATTTATGAAAACATTTTTGAAATTTAAATACTATCTTAACAAAAAATAAAATGTGAGATAACAATCGAAATAAAAAATTTTTTCCACGAAAAAAAACATCGTCTGCTTACAAAATAGCGAAATTGAGCATGCGCGAAGTAACAGTATCGTCTGGTAAAGTAAATACGAGTAAGTTCAAACTTTTTATTTATTCGGAAAATAATAATAAATGTAGCTGTTGTGATAAATGGGCACACTGTTCTTGTGCCAATATTGAAGAAAACGACAATTTAACCATTTTAATTTGTCCTTGTATATAAAAATAATATCTCTATCTCACCCCATGGGTGGGGCAAGATGGTGCATTTACATATAATTTTAAAATATTAAATTTTCTTGTTTTTAAAAACGTTTTTCAAAAACTAAATTTTGTATTACATATTACCAAATGTTGTAGTTGCTGAGAATAAAAAAATTATTGTTCTCATTAAAGTGCCATCTTATGCAGTGGCGTAGCGAAGATAACTGACGCCCGGGGCATAACTGGGGCCCGACACTTTATTGGCGCTCCTCTCCCCCTTCAGAAACACATATAGATTGTCTTGGAGACCATTTGGGCGCCCCTCTGCGAGTGGTGCCCGGTGCATGATACACCCTCTTGCACCCCCTCGCTACGCTACGGATCTTATGACCTTTCAAACCTTAACGTCCTCATCCTGCCCCTACAGTATATTGTTACTGTATTAAACAAGTTTTTATTATAATAACTTCTTCAATATAGTAACAATTCATTAGATAATTAGTATTAAATTAAATTAAATTTATTAAACTCAAATTATAAATAAAAACTGTTTTACTTGAACATTTAATAAAATGAACCAATTGAAACCGGTAAGACAGAAAGCAAACGTGATTCCGGCCGGAATCGAACCGAGGACCTTTCGCATGTAAAGCGAACGTGATAACCACTACACTACGGAACCACCGTGAACGACAGTCAAGATTAATTTCTTTTAATTATTATTCCGCGTGACACTACTAAGTGATATTTGAATGTTTTCAATTAACTAGATAAAGATCAAAATATAACAAAATAAGTACATTATTTATCGTTAAGTATATGTTGAATATAAAATTTAAACGTGGCTTGATTCAAAATATTTTATTCAAAAATTAACGAGAATACCGAGTTAAGTATGTACTGTACAAAATGATTAATTTTGTATGTATTAATATTTTCATTTCGTTTCTTCAAAGTCAGTGGTAATTTTCACAAAGTACGAATAAATATAAAAAAGGGACTAAAGGAATCATATTTCCAACTCAAATATTTCTAGAAAGTATGTGATAGCAGACTTGTACTTGATATAGAACATTTCTTGTTAAGTGTATATAATATTTTTTTATCGTTAAGAGACTATATTTACCTGAAATCTAGAATTTTCGTAGAATAATTAAGCTTGATAGATTTGAAATATAATGGACTAAACAGATGTACAGGATTTTTGTGAATTCGTTAAACTTCAAGCTTTGTCATTTATGAATGTATAATACTTTCTAATAATTATATATAAATTTATCATTCAAAACTATTTATTTTAGATCAACCATCACATATAATTAATGCAAGAAACAAACAAAAAACTCAAAGATAGCATAGCTTTTTGACAATACATTTTATGTTACTTCGAAATATACAAATTATTGTATATTTTTTAAACATTTGCTTGAAAATATAGAGAAGTTTCGTATGACCTAGCAAAACTATGTACCGTAGTTAGAATTTGCGCAATTTTGGTTCCACTATGTTTGTGGTTATGACTAGTACACGTCTAATTAAGCTATCGAAAAACTCATAATTTATGTTACTGACTGATTGCATGAAATATAAATGCAAAAATCAATATAATGTAATGTAATCTATTATGATGACAATAAAATAATCTGTTATTTATCTTCATATTATAAAGGATGATATATATATATAGAAATTACTTTTATTTATACATTATTGTTCGCTAAGGACGTAAACATATTTATCTGTCATCATTATTTAAATACAGTTCAATGAATATGTCAACCGGTAGCAACAATAGCAGGAAAACCTACATACCGTACAATATTTGAAGGTCATATCAGTGATGGCAATGAAATGATACTATATATTTTCCCACCATAACCACTATTAAGTAGATTTTTTAAATTTAATATTTTTATATTCTTTTATATATAATAAAAAAGGAATAAAAGCTAAGTAGAATGTTTAATAACATTAAATAAAATTATGAATAAATGATAATGTTTAGAATAAGATTTGTTATTATATTCATTTATAAATTCAAAATATGCCTATAAATTTCTTGATTTTGGCCGTAAAAAAGTAAAAATAGTATGAAACTACTCTCTTTTTTTAAATCTTATTCGTACTTCAGTCTTTATATTATTTAAATCGGTTACTTTGTAAATCGTAAATTTTAATTCGTTTTCCACAATTTGTGTCTAAAAGTAAATAAATGAAGAGTCTGGAGAATAATGCAAATATAAAATTTATGTATTTTAAAATGTATAACAGACGATTTTTTCTTACAAAAGACTTATGATTATTAAGATGAAAGCACGTTGAAGATTCCAATAAAATCACATTTGGCCTATAAATTTATTTCAGTGTATACAAGACAAAAACATTTAATAGAAAATTAATGATTATCTACATTATTATAAGTTCACAAATCTTGGTAATTCTAAGATCGGAAGATATAAATAAGTTACTTGTTAAAAGCTTTGATTGTTGTTAAAAATTCCATCATGTTTTTAATTAAAAAAAAAAACAGAATTTTTAAAAACAATGCTTAGCCTTCATCCGAAAATTAAATATTTGTTCTAATTCTTTTTACATTCAAAAGAATTTTAAAAGAAAACTAAAAATGAATGAAGATAGGAAGTTTTTCCATATGCTTTTCATTAAAAAAATATAGAAATCTCCGAATTATATTAAGTCAAGTATCCAAATCGGTGAATAAAATTAATCGAGTTCTGGCTTTGTTCGTCCAAATTGAGTTAACGTCGTTGGTCTAATATTCCTGGCTGATTCAAATAATGCTGGATCTGTATAAATTGGCTCACTTGGATCTTCTATCCGACCAGTTGCGGGATACCGGCTAATGTATAAATTACTAAGACCTCGATTCGTCCCAGAAGTGTTGCATTCCTTTTTCTGATAAATAGATTTATAATTAATTGTAATACAATTTTGTATTTATTCGATTATGTTTTATCTGTTAAATATACTTACGGCCAATTTATATTTTCTTATAAAGAAAACTGCAGCTATAGACATGGCTAGAATAACACAAATCAGTACAATGACAACTGCCATCAGTGTGTAATATCCTGACTGTAACGTGCATACCGGCGCTTTTGTAATTTCTATAAAATGGACAAAAGACATTTTAAAATATAAAAATAAAAAAAGAATTGCACAAGTTACATATTTATAAACGATTTTAAAATGTGTTAAATCTGAATTGTTCATAAAACGTATTACAAAATTGTACTATATCATTTATCGTAATGATGTAATTTATTGCAACATTTTGTGCAAATGCTGCTTTAATATTTCGTAAACATAAGCTTATATAGAAACAAATACTATTTCAAAATTAGTTTTTTGAAACATTTTAAAACTTTAAGCATTCAAAATATAATGATCTTACCATAGATAAAAAGAGTAATTAATGCTTTAAAATACTCATAATCAACGCGTGCTAATTAATTACTGTTGTTATTATTTTAGTGTATATTAGTTAAATTGATTAAATTTATAGTTAATTAACCGAATAATTTTTTTAAAAATAGCATACTATTCGATTTTGGAGAATTCGGTGGTATATCAGTTCGATCAAAATAGACTTTAAATAGTTCGTGGACATCTTCTTCTTCTTCAGTAACATTATCTGCTTTAAGATTAGAGTTAGAATTGGGATCAACGACACTCCTTTTCTTTCTTCCCCAAGATGGAAAAGACCCAGGACGATCGCGATCATTACATATAACCTAATGAAAATATATTGAAAATAATTATTATTTGCAATTTTATTTGTTAAATTACAAATTCGCCACTTGTCTCAATTTATAAAAATTTCTTATTTCGTACTGGTTCGCATGGACCTCTGCACGTTCGAACAGTCGCTTGGAAAACGAGTAAATTAGAATCTGGTATTTTAAAAGCGTAAAATTCAGCTTCCAGTGCTCCATCGGGTGTGCGGTGGAGTTCCGGAAAAACATATAAATCTACAGGACATCTGAAATCATAAAATAATTCAACAATAAAATGAGACTGTGTAAAATTCTTGAAAATTTAAATTACAAATAAAAAAAAGAAGAGAAAATTACTATCTACTCATTTCCGAAAAAAATTATCTTTAATTGAGGAAACAAATAATAACCAATCGTAGGAAATGGTGGAAAGTAGTCGACAATGTTTGCATTGTATAAACAGGAAGTGTACCTGTATAGTTTACCATTGACCCTTAGAAAGTACAGGGCAACAGGATATAACTAAAGGGAAATGTTTTCTTTTGAAAATTTTTACAGTACTTTTGACTGATTATTTACATTTTATCACTTTCTTCTATTTCCTGCAAATCTTTATCGAATCGTTTTTGTTTGTCCTTGCAATAAAATAATTTGATATACGTGAAGATTGATCACAAATCTGTAATGTTATTTAATAACAAATGAAACTGAGATCAAAATTATACCCTTTAGCGTCAATTAGATGAACTTGTCTTCCAGAATATGGATCTTTGGCAATCACGTTTGTTGCAAATATATCAGAATAATAATCATATTGAACTAGAAATGAAAAAAATTTTTTAGACAGAAATATTGAATTATTGTCAAGTTTATTAATACAATTAATAATACCAGCATATTTTTACTTACAGTGTCCTCTAGCTTCTAGTCTAAAAGTTAAAAGATCTCCAACAGCAATAGTATTTGTTGGAGTTCCTCTATATGAAATAATCAGCCTTATTATTGATGTTAGCATATCCTGAGCGGGTAGATGTTCTATTTGTGTTGGAAACCTTCTTCTTTATATTAAAAAATACAAAATTTAGAATATATTATTTGAGATTTCTAGTAAATGTTACCAAATTGTTACCGACCCATCAACCCTAGCATCTAAGTAATTCGATGTTACAACAGCTTCTCCAGGACCAGATAAATAACAAGTTAAATTATATTTCTTATCTCTACTTGTTTGAACATAATCATTGAACTGTACGACAACAATATTGGTCATAGAATCACCATACTGAAAGAATTTCAGTTCAGTTACTTTAAACAAAAAGAAATGTTTTTTTTTTTCATAGAAAATTAAAATAAAATAATAATAATAATAATAATGTACTTGTTGCGTTCCACATCTAGGAAAGCCATTCGGACGGCTGATTCTTAACACATTTACTGTTCCTCCATTGCCATCAAAGAAACATGAATCATAAAAACCATAAGTGTAAATTCTACCAAAAAATGGTTCTGTTGTTTTCAAAGAGAATTCCATTCCATCCAAAGAACAGCTTTGACTAACTAAAATAAAAATTTAAATATGAAATTATTATTGAATTTATGATTTTTTTTAAAAAAGCAGATAATTTTATTAAGAATCTTCCTACCATCCATGCAACCAGAATTTCCAGTACCATATCCTTCCCTTTCGTAATAATCAAATTGAGAATCTTTTTCAAAATGAGCAGGATTAATGAGCTGTAGCTGTCTAGAATCTTGATCTGTCAGCTCGCAATTATCTGGAAAAACAGCTCTAAAAAAGAAAATTAAGGTACACACATTGACAAGTTTTTTATTTTAAAATTATTTAATATTAATTAAATTCATTACCTAAAATTGAAGGCGACACAAGAAAAGTCCTTTTCGTCCATACAGGCCTTTTCACACTCTTCTATTCGTTCAGCTCTCACAACTCGACGGATATAAAAGTTTCTCATACGCAATCCAGTTCCTACTCTTCGAAACATTCCTAGCATTCCGGGTTTACAGATCTCTGGAGAACCGCCGGGCATAAATGGAGGAGGAGGAGGAGGATGACCTCCACCCTGAGGAAATGGTGGACCACGAGGTGGAAGAGGAGGATAACCTCCATGAATAGGAGGAGGACCTCGAGGAGGATACATCGGAGGTCGAAATCTGTGTCCGTATGGGTAAGATGGTCCTGGCCTGTGCCAATTTCTCTCGTAAGATCCTGGTCTTCCTCCGTAACTGCTACCATGATGAATGCCGCCGTAACCACTTCCTTGAGGCATTCCACCATAACCGCTGCCGTGTTGAATTCCGCCATACCCTCCACCATGAGGATGCCCATAATTACTGTTTTGAATGTATCCAGGTCCAAATTGTCCTCCATAATTTCCACCCGGTCCAAAGGGGCCGTAGCTATTTCCAGGATTATCAGAGCGACTACCAAAATGATTTCCTTGATATCCGTGACTTCCTCCTGGATATCCTGGATGTCCTTGATTAGGAGCTCCTCGCACTGGAAATAATTTGGAATAAATTGACATATTTCAAAATGATACAAGAATATATAATAATTTAAAATATAGTTTACTGATATTATGACTTTTAACATTAAAACATTCAATAAACGAATTAAATACATCTAAATTAAAATAAAATAAAATAAAATAAAAATGAAAAATATTGTGACTTGAATGAAGAAGAAATTGAAAGTGTTGGTGTAATTTCTGTTGGATTTATCATTTCTAAAAAAAGATAGGTCTACACGTCGCTGAGGGAATATATTCCATATACTAAATTTTAAAATATTGTTAGTGATTTGCAATTAATAACTCAAGGAACGAATAAATGTTGATTATTTTGTATTGATATTTAAATCTTAATATAACGAGTTTAAAGCAACAGTGTATTTGTAGAATTAATTATTTTCCAGTATCGTTTTAGTGCCTTTAGTAGTGTTTTTAGTGCCTTTAATAGTCTCCCCTTCCATCCATTACTTACGCCACTTAAGTTCGTAGTAATCGTAATATTTGTCATCCACTAGTTTTGGTCGTCCACTTCTCTTATTGTCCTGATCTGTACTAAATCGGCAAGATAAATATCCGGAACTGTAGGTGACAGCTTGGCAAGAGTGACCCAATCTCTTGACACATTCGTCTAAACACTCTTGGAATGAATGAGCTTTCACTTCCACTTGATGTTCCACATCCAATCTCTTGCGTCGAAGACATGTATAGTTAAATCCGTCTAGGAAGGAGATTTTATGGAACTGTCAGTATCTCGTTCAATATAAAATTTTCCATCATCGTATAACATAATACAGAAAAATCTACTTACATTTCTTTTGCGTTAATCTGCAATTTTTCTGTAATGAATATATTAAATCTCTCCAAATTATTTTGTTATTATTTATTATTTCATTTCGCCCAAATAATAATCATTAAAGAATTTATTATATTTTTTTAATAATAATAATAATTTTTGTTGTTTCGTTTAACTTTTCATCCTGGAAATGTATTTTCTCTTCTGTTCAATGACATAAACTTCTTGAGGACTGAATGTTCCAATGCACTTTAATTCTTCCAGTATTACTTATTACATAATCGAGTAACTATTCTTTTTAGATATACATTAAATATTTCGAAAAATAGGATATTATAAATAGATAATAGTGTGTTTTATATTAATAAATAAATATTTGTGTCAATATAGATGTAGTATATGCACATTCAAAATTTTAACTTTATAGATACAAATATAGAAAAATTGTTTTCATTTTCATCTCTATTCGGTGTTTGATTGAAAAGTTGAATGAAGTACTGTACATCGACAAATAACTGCTACCTCTTCATCAAAAAAGTATAAATATTACATTATAATGAAGTAACTATCATCGTCAAATGAGAGAACGAAAGCTGAATGAGATATTGTTGCCGATCCTTGAGAAATCGCTCTTCTCGATATTTTTAAAATTTTATTCATATACAAATTCATTTTAATAACAGAAAATTACATCAGTAAACTCAAAAATAGTTTCACTGTTGGTTATTTTATTTTAGGATGAGAAATATGCGATTAATGCGATGTTTTTGAATATTGTTGTTTGACACTTTATTATTTCCTTCTTTGTATATATAAACTTTTATGATTTTTATAGTTCAAAGTCACAACGAATAATTTTTCTGTTGATCTTGAATTGTTGAAACAAATAATTACTTCAAGTTTTTTTTTGTAGTAGGTCTATTTAGATTACACATTTCATAATATGATGTCAACTACATAGTAAGTTTAGTGATTTGCAGTTAGTGAAGTCATAGGTCTTCAGAAATGCATAAAATATTTGTAAATTTCTCTTCTTGCTGATGAAGTGTTTCCATTTTGAGTTTTTTTAATGTTTAAAATCTCTGTTTCGTAGCTAGAATAGTCTTTTGCCACTAGATTTCTAGAAAACTTACCTCGTGAAAAGATTAATTTTATGGCACTTTTTCGTACTTTTTCGTGAGATTTATGTTCATTGTTTTATGTTATTAATTTTTTAATAATTAGATTAATATAAAATTAATAAATCTTGAATTTAAATTATTAAAAAGTTACAATTATGATTCGGTTAATTCAAGTAAAATAAATTATCTGTTAATTTGAATTATTTTTACTAAATGCCATTTCAGGAGCGTTATTAAACTAAAATTGTGAATGATTTATATAATTAATCCATTCAAATAAGCTATATCCATATAAAATGGAGCCGTATCATTTGGATTCATACCGAATATACGTGAATTTAACTCTATTTTCTGAACATTAATGATGTAATAAATATTTACAGTAACTTTTTTCTCTTTTAAAATGGTTTATAATTTAAATTTTATATTCTTACGCTTTCATACTTTATGAAAAAATTATCACGAAAATGATATTTCAAATTCAAGATTTATCATTATTAATTATTAATATTAAGATTCCTTATAAAACGGGATCTTAATTTGTGAATGTAAAGTTAAAAGTACAACTAACCTCGATCAAGTGTGTTACATATGACCTTATGTAAAGAACCACTGCTATCTATTTGAGGACGAGGGATCTCGTTGTATCCAGATATTTCTTCGTCATATAAAATGCAAGTTCTGGATACCTCATTTATGTGGAAGCCGTGACAAGTAAAAGTTTGAGCGAGTTCACATTGTTTAGAACATTGTTCTGTATCCCAGACAGAAAGTAGAGCCGCTTCATATAATTCCTCTACAGCTTTCTTTGCTTCTAATGCATATTCCACTGAAGGACATCTCTCGCGGACTATATAATGTTAAATTTTATTATATTTTATTGTAAAAAGAAATAAATGCACGAACTATACTTACAAGGAAGGCCCATATTTTCTAAATATTCACTATTTCCGTCTTGAGTATAATTTTTTGGATTCATCATTCTTGTCTGTGTGGACATACGACAACGTTGACCAGCCATATTATATGTTGCAGACCTGCACATGTCTTCTTCAAAACATTTACTTTCGCATTCAGAAACGTTTGCCGCAAATACATCTTTATCATTTTCTCCTTCAAATTTATAACCAGGAACTCTTAAGAATGCGAAAAGTATAGAATTTTCTACTGCACTTGTTAATTTTTGAGCTTATAAAAGATATAAAAAACAAAAACAATTAAAATTTAACTATTTCACTACAAATTCATGAGATTTCATTTTCATTTTATATAAATTTCTCTTACAAGTTAGACATATTTTATTAAAATGCCATGACATTGGTCTCTTAACTAGAATTTCTGTTCCTACGGCTGATGTTTTATTTTGATATATATAACATACAGATTCGTCGTAATCTGCTGTTAATGTCGGAACTTCATATAAATCGTTTCTCCAAGAATTATCAGTCGGTGGTGCGTATGGAGATGATCGTCTTTTACCCGGGAGGAATCCGAAAGAAAAGCAATTTTGATTTTTAAGGCAAATCTGCCCGCATTCTCTTGCTACATCTCCGCCTACCCCTGTCTTTGTTACCTAGTTATTAATTAATTGAGTATTTTTTAATATATTATTAATGGTAAACATATATTCTTTCAACGTGCAAAAACATATAATGAATATATAGTAAAGATTATTAAATGTTTACTATATATTCACAATACACTACTTATCACATTAAAATTTCTTACCACTTCAACTTTCGTAGTTTCACCAACGTAACCTTCGCTTAAAACATAGTCTGGAATTTTCTCGTATACGTAAATACCTCTGCCATTATTACACGAGTGAGCTGTAAAATTCATTTACTTTATGCATATTTATTATAATGAATATATGTTAATTTATATTTATTTAGATATTATCTTGTAATTTTTATAATAAAAACATTATTTTATAATAAACATTATATTCTTTTTATAAATATGCATTTATTCATTAATTAGTTTAAGTTTTTGTTTTTGTGCAATTTAAAAAATAGAGGCATTTTCATCAAATATATATTTTTTTTTTTTTTTTGAGGAAAATACCTGTAAAAGTGTTTTTCCTGCTGAACAACTTTACAATACAGTAAAAATGAATAATAATATTCTGACAGTTATACAGTATTTACATAAAAATCACAAGTGATTTAGTCTAAAAATTTAATACGGATAACTATAATTAACATATTTTAGGTATAATGTACTGTATATTGTAATGAAGTCAATGAAATGCAAAGAATGGAGATTTTTCATTTAATGCTACTAAGTAATTATATATTAACTAGAATAAAACCATAGCTTCAGTAATGTCAACACACTACCTTCCGTTGTTAATTTTATCCCTAGACCTAAAAAATAACTAGAAGGAAATACTTTGTGACTCATTTCCGCTTAGCAGCATTCGTGTAGTATTAGTTCTTCCGTTTTCCGCTTGTAATTTTACAAAGAAAGCCCTTCCGAATGTATGTGAAAATTAAACGCGCTTTTTAATATTATCTGAACATGTTTTATTTCTTAGTGTTTATAAACGATTGCTACCAATAAAAATTAACAAGTAATGCAATTATGCAACAATAAGATTCATAATATACAAATAACTTTCTATAATTTATTTATTTTATGCATAATATAAACTAGGTGCAAATGAATACTTTTTAGATTAATTTTTCACAGTTTAAACAGGCAAATAAGGCAATATAAACACTTCACAATGTTTATTACATAAATTGATTGCCAAAATACAATGCAGCAATTAAAAAACTGTAAAAGAAAGCATTAACTGTGATGTTTATAGAAATTGTTTAAAAACTTTTGTACTGTTGATTAACATTTATTAGAATAGTAAGAGCTGCATCAATCGAACGAAAACTATAAATTATGTAAACTAAATTGATTATTATTAATAATTTATATTTTATAACAACTTAATTTTGAAACATTTTTAAAGGTCCTACCTTCAGTCAACAATCGCAGAGCTGCAAGAAACGATATCACAGGAAACATGATTTTACCGAAGCTCATTTTGCACATGTAAGTTGCCACTTTACATATTTATCCTCTCCTATATTCCTTATATTGTGTATGAAGTGAGGTTTTATGGTCGGGATGCAAAATTTACTCGACGGGCCACTAGTTAGATACGAACAGAAGAATGACGTAATTTCGGTTAAACCAATCACGGACGATATAGAATAAGACAGTTATTTAAATAGTAAGCTTTTATTTCCGTAGCTAAGCAATATATATCCGGGAAGCGATGGGTGAATGACTCAGTTGACGCCCTTTCGCTGGCTATTACCTTGAAATTTTCAGTGAAATCCGATTCGAAAGACTCTGTTGTGACATTGAAACCAAAACTTGATTTACTTGAAACGGTGCGCGAAAGGTGAATGAGCACGCCATGTGTCAAATGCCTCTTCTTATTGTATAATATGCACACAATAAAAAATCACGATATCATTTGCGAGTACATTAACGTTTATTCCATTATCATTCATATTTCCGATTCAATAACCTTCCAAAATTATATCCTGATACTGTTAGATAGATTCTTTGTTCGGTCAGATTTAGAAAATTATTATATCTACATATCAATTTTATAAATTTGACCCTAGCTATAACAATATAACCATTTCCCGATAAAGTTTATATTTATCAAACGAGAATAAATATAAAAAAATTGTTATTGAAATATTATTATTTAATATTTATAATTCTGAGATATTCTCCATAAAATATTTTATGCTTCTTTGATTCCTCATTGGATATCATTCATGCGAATTAAAAATCATTTACTATTTAATTGGATTTCTGTGGTTAAGGGAACCATGTCAGTATTTCTATGCTGAATTAATTTGTTAAAAGAATGAATTAGAAAGCGAATATCCTGTTACATTAACTTCTATACTTACTTTTTCATTCTTAGTTTTTATTTGTAATGACTAATAAGCAAACTGTATCATATCAAATTATACTGAATGGGTTTAATATCGCGCAGTGAAATTCTGTATTAGTTCTTACAAATATAAATTACAAATAAAATTACATTACTGATGTATTTGTATGACTTTCATATAAAAAATAAGTCTTGTAGCGATTTTTATAAACGAAGATTTTTAAGTGATTAACGCCATTTCTTCAATAATTCGTATAGTCTTAAAACTATTTTATTAAAATACTAATTATCATTTTATATTATTTTGTTTATTATTGAATAATAAATTTTTATTAATAATATAAAAATAATTTAAATTGCGTGTAAAATATATAATAAAAACCGTAAAAATTTATTGTGTATAAATTGATTTAATTTATAAAATTCTCTTTATATAAAAAAATGGATATTTTATTAATATATATTAACTGATAAACGGATGAGTTCACAAATGATTGGACGTGACAGGTCATTGTACTTAGCGGTGCTATAGAAAATAAATATTCATTGATAACCTTTCATTTTCAATGTGAACTTGAACTTGGAGATCATTTACCGTTTTTTGTACTTTTATGTCTGGTTAAAACCCTTCCATTACGCAATAGATTTATACAAGAAAGTTTAATGATCATACTAGTTTTCTTTTGTTTGTTTGTTCTATTATAATCCAACGGAAATTACATCAATGCTGGATATTTGTTATGACGTTAATGCTTAATTTGTATTGTTGGCGCCGTTTTTGAGAACATTTTACTTTGACGATTCCCACAAAATGAAATAATCGAATCTTTTTGACTAGAAAATTTATCTTTTATTTTATAGAATTTTGAAATTAATTTATTATTTCTGTTTTAAAAACAATTTTACGATCTGATAAAGCAAAACTTTAACTTATTTATATAATGTTCTAATATATAATTATTTCACAAAATGAAACTTATAATTTTTAATAAACAAAAAGAAATTACTTTCTATTCATTATTATTATAATTATCATTACAGTTATTGAAATATAGCATAATAAAACAAGTAATTTTTGAGTTTTTTTTAAATATTTAATCATTTACACATTTATGAATGTTTTTAATTTATATAATCTTAAAATTATGTAAAACAACATTAGATTTTGATCTATTTAAACTATTTAACTCACTAAAGTGAAAAGAAATCAAATAATCCTAAAATTATCATATGAACTTCTCGCAAATTCAATATCTTAATAATAATTTCTTGATTTCTATTATTCAAAGTATCTATAGAATTATTTGACGTATTAAATTTTGAAAATTACTTTTACCTTTATTTAAAATTAGAATATTCAAATAGTTTTCATATAAAAAGCCATGATTTTAATATTAATGTCTGTCTAAATACTGCCTAAACATATTAACTGATTTAAATATATTTACACATATTTATTGAGTTCTAAATACTTTTTATTTCGAAAATACTTAAAATATATAATAATAAAATTATGTATTTAATAGCTATAAAAATCCTTTTAAATATGAAATAAATATTAAATTATAAAAAAATATAAATAAAGTAGAAAGCTAATAACAAAAATTAATAAATTAAATATTATTTTAAAATTATTTATTCGGTTATTACCTAAAATAAACGATCAAAGATCGTATAATTTCGAAAAAACTCCATAGCCTTAACAATATTCTGTGTGTTAAATAAATGTTATAATAAATAAAGAATTATAAATATATTTTGAATAATATAATATGTTTCGTGAAGCTTTTAAAACTAGAAAACAAAGAATATTCCTTATTTTAAAATAGACTATGAAACAGTTTGTATAATATGTCCTTTAACTGCAATGTAACAAGGATTATATTCGTGTGGTAATACGAAACGATATAAGTTAAACTAGACATAAATGTGAATGAGGTAACGTTCTTTTTAAAATTTCACTGAAAATGAACAAAGAACTATCTCAGATATCAAAATTTTTAGTGTGACCTTACCATTTTAGAGGAAATGCCACCTTTTGTTTCCAATATGACAGAGCCCAGCGCGTATCCCGTCCATTGTATGTAAACTCACAATATAGGTCATTTGAATCGGTTTGTGCACGGTCAGATTGGGTTAATGTCGAGGTCGGAAATGTTCAAATACTTTCTAGCCAACCACAAAATGATTAGCAAGGTTAAACCCAAAACAAATACTCAATATAGTTATATATTTGCTTTAGTTAAGTTACTCTAAAAACTTGATTTTTATGTGTTGCAAGAACTTATTTAACAAAAACCTTGTTCTGCTTTTTTTATGGCTGTTTAGTAATAAAAAAAACCTGGTTCTAAACACTAATTTGTTATACTTCTTTTTCTATTAAATAATAAATACATTTTTAAAGTAATTTATTATTAGAGTTAACGAATTTTGATTAAATATTAAGAATTTATATAGGCTTATTTAATATTGAAATACGTATATATTATAAAGACTATTTTTAAAATTTAATGATGAGATAATAAATTATAGCTTTTTTTAAATATATATATTTGCAAAGCGTAATGATTTATTGAATGCATACTTTTTAAATGATTTACTTAATACCTATTGTATTAATCATTTTTATTATATTTTCTTATTGTTTTATTTGTTTATAGAACTGATTTTAGAAAAGATATATTTTTTTATTTTTTATTGTAAAATAAATAATCAATTTATATTGTATCTAATTAATATAAGACCGATATACCTCATTTAAACTTTATAACTCTTAAAATGCATAAAACTGATATACAATATTCTTGTAAATTTTAACTTTGAATGGTAATCTAAATAAACATTTAGCCTATAATATGAAATTTAGTGTAGATTATTTATTCATTTTTATGCATTAAGACGATCTTACTACATGCGTGACGGTTCAATATCAAAGCAATTAATAAAATAATTATCATGAGAAATTGAAGTACTCGCGCTAATCCAAACTAATCATTTTACAGGTTGTTTGGATTAGCGGAGTTTTATTTACTCGTGAAAAGGAAAATCAAAAGATTAAGAAATATATACATTATTTTAAATAATTATTTTATATTGATACAAATTTACATGATTTTAAAAAATAATCTATTATTTCTTTTGCTGTTTTTGGCTGGAATATGTAATGAAAAAACCGAAAAACAAATATTCGGATTAGCGAGAGTGAAGTGTAGAATTTCTTTTTTTTTTTAGAAATAAAGCAGCAAAATAAATATTACAGGAAAAGATACAATTAAAATGGCATATATACGTAATTATAAAAATTATTTTGTAATATTTCTTACAATAACTTTTTAAATAAATGAAAATTTATGAAAAAAAATGTATGATTATTATGATTACCACGGAGCGTAACGTCCTATTCTGTACTTTTGTTCGGGATAAAATTACCAATCTTAATGTTTATTTTTATTTTCCATGTGTATCATAATTGTTTATTTGTTAAATAATTTTTTAAACAAAGAATTAAAATTGATAAAATATGATTCGATTTTAATTAAACGTTTGAAAGTAATTTTGAATTTCGCAATTCTCGGTACGCTTTGATAACATTCTTGCGGTTAAAACAGTATTATTAATTGTTAAGAACAATTAATTTTTAACAAATATGGATTTAAATTTTCGACTATTTTTTATAATTAGTAAACCATTTAATTAATTTGAAATGGAAATAGCTTCAATGAATCACTACACAGTGAATTCAAAATATAATTTTATTAAATTTTCCCAGATTAGCGATTAAAAAAAAATTGTCTTTATGACAAGACAAGATTCTATTCTCACTCGGAGTCACTTAATATATCTAATTATTCTCATTCTTAGAAAGGAAATGGGTTACTTGAAAGAACATTTCATGAAAGTATTCAACAAGGGAATGCGAGTGACAGCGTTACAATGATATGCCAATTACCAAGAGGTTACTTATAATTTTTAAAGATAAAATAATAAAGTTGTTAAATAATGTTCTTATTTTATAAATTAATTTATAAAAATTATTTTAAGTTTTATGAATTTGAATTCCTGCTTTATTTTCCCATGTTATACGCATTTGAAAACACAATATATTCTGTATAGAGTATGGCTACAATTTGAAAAAATTGTAGACCTATAAATTTTTACCGTTGTCCGTCTGTCTAGAACAGAGTTATATAGATAAAAGACGAGAAAAGATTTGGAAAGCTTGGGTAAAGGAGGCTCTGATTAACTATATAAGAACTTTCGATACAACCAGAACTTGTGTTATTTCAATTCAAAAACTTTCCCCTGTAAGGTGTTAGATAGATGACCGGCACGACTCTATTGTTAAAAGAAAAGTATGATGTACAGGGGCAAGCTAATACTAATTTGAGATGGAGAACATATATTTTAAATGTTTTTTCATCTACTTAGGTGTCATTTCTTCAATGTCGCTCTTCCGTTACGTCATTTCCTCGAAAAGAGTTGTATTTATAACACACTAAAATGTGGAAAATTAATTTTAACAATATTTTTATACATGTTATTTGTTATATATTTCGTGTATTTAAAAAAATCCTCTTTATTTCTCTATTAAAATGTGTTTAAATATTATTTTGTGGTACGTAATTTTATTTATAAATTTAAAATAACCTGCCTCTGATATTGCTATAAGTTACCTACAAGATTAAAAAATAATATACATTTATTATATAATATAAAACAGCATGAGTTATAAAATTATTATCACTTTTTTATTATATTTTATTTTAATTATTGTTCTTAAAACAATTAAAAAGTAATTTAATAAATTTAATTTGAAAATCATAAAGCTATTTATTAATTAAACTTCTTTGTTCGGTTGTCCAGTTTGAAACTCGATTGAAACATCAGTTACATCCTGATTTTCTTTATCTTTCGCATCATTATTTTGCAAGTCGACAAATTTTTTGCCTTCTAAAACTTCGCTTGAAAGCTTATTTGGAATTTGTTCCTCTTTATTAGTTTCGAATTTCGTCTCAATTGAAATTTCTTCTTTGCTTTTTCTAACAGTTTCAATGTTATTAGTTTGTATTGAGGAATTTGGTCGTGAAGCTTCATTTTTAATTGTTATTTTAGTTTGAGGAATTGCACTTGGACATGCACTACATTCATTCATTTCCTTTGAATGACTAGCTAAAATTGTTACGTCATTTTGTTTATCGGTGATAAATTGCTTAGAAATTTCTGTATTATTATTATTATTAACGTCTTCTTTTATGGATGGAATATTTTTATCTTTGGACACATTAACAATTTGTTCAGTTCGATTAACAATTTTCTCCTCAATATCATCGTTTGATGCGAATTTATCTTCTTTATTTTCTGAATGACATTCCTCTTTATTTCGATCGGTTGCAATATTTTTATTTATAAATTTAGTGGGAATTTCGTTTGAATTGATAATTTTCCCTTTCTCCACTTCATTTGTAATTTCTTTACTTTCGAACGGGTCTTCTGCGGTTGCAATGGGTAATACAGCCGAGACAATTTCTTTTGCTTTCATTTCATCATTAATTTGAGATCCACCTGTCTCTTTGGCCTCAAGTGGTACAGAAATTTTTGTCCTTCGATTTTCGAAGGAAATAACGGGTTTTTCAATATCTATATCACTTTCTTTATTTTTCACTTCTGGTTCATTTTTATCAGTTATTTCAGTTCTATAATCAGTATCGTTTTCGAATTCTTTCTCTGTAACATCATGAACATTAGTTTTATCAGACTTTAACGCAAAACAAATTTCTTTTGTTTCTTCGAGGGTAGAAATTTCAACTTCATTTATGTTTTTAGAAGAAATTATTTGACTAGATTCTTTAATTTCTTTAGTAAGTAATGCAGGATCTTCCATTTCAAGAGAAGATGGACGGGAAGATTCGATTTCAAGGGTGGGAGGAGGATTGTATTCTTTTACTTCTTTAGAAATTACACATAAATCAGATTTTTCTGTTTCGATTTTATCATTTGAAGTAATTTTTTCATTTTTGATTTTTGATGTCTGTCCAATTTCAACTTTTAGCTCTTCACTATATGGTGTAACTATATCTTTATGTTCCTCAGAAGGTGATGTTAATGAATTTTCTAGCGTTTTATCAGATATTATTTTATCCTTTTCGTTGCCATGTTTTTCTGACAGAAATTCTCCGAAAGGTATAAGTGATTTACATTCATTTTCTTTAATTTCTTTTAAACTTGTCTCCTCTTTTCCAGGCTGTATAATCGACTCAATTTCGCCTTCTTCGAGTTTCTGTTGATTTATTTCGATCTCTTCTTTTATAAAAGACTTAGTTGAAACTGTAGGTTCTAAAGTATTCATTTCTTCATCTACAGGTGTAACTGAAGTAACTGATAAAATATTTTCTTTTTCACTATCAGATACGGCAGGCATTGTAACATTTACTTTATCTTCAATAGTTGTAACTAATTCTTTTTCTTTAACTGAAGGTGTAGTTAGAGTGGTTTCATCTGTTATGTCTTGTGTAGTTTCGTAATCTTTAAATTCGACTGGTGGAGTAAGAATAATTTCTTCCTTTTCAACAGATGAACTGGGAACGGTTTCCTCTCTTTTTTCCTCTAAACTTATAGGTAACTCGATATCCGAATGCTTAATTGATACTTCTTCGTCTTTTTGATCTTCAACACATGTAACTGTTACAATTTCTTCTACAAATGATATTTTCTCATTAGGTATTACATTTGGAGCTTCTTCCTCTTTCTTGAGAATTACAGCTTCATTGATAACTGTGTTATCTAAAATAGGTGTAATTAATATATTGTCTTTCGGCATGGCTTCCGCTATATCTGGTGTTGGTAAATTTTCAGTTTCTTCCTTATGATCTGTATGAAATGATACTTTTTCTCTCTGGCCATCTACGAGTATATATGAACTGTTATCTTGTATTAACATATCAGATTCAATTTCAGAAGCAAGTGTTGCTTTGCTTATTTCAAGATAAGTACTGCTGATATCTGTCTCCCTCTCTTCCACTTCTTTATCTTCTTCTTTTTCTACTGTATAATCGAGAATTTTTCTATCGGCTATCCAATTTTCTATAAAATCTGTTCTCCAAATAATAGAATTCGATGTAGCGTAAATTTCTTCTAATGTCTGCAATTGGTTTTAAATTTATTACATAAAGATATTAATGAAGGCATACTATATAAGTTATAAATGAATAACACTTATATACAGAATAAAATTCCTATTCACTCACTTTATTTTCTTTTATTTGTTTTAATAAAGGAAACTTATATTTTTCATAAAAACTAGTATCTTCTCTTCGTTGAAGAATCTTTTGTCTTGATGAAATAAATTCCATTTGCCTTTGCTGTAAATATATATATATATATTTAAATTTTATATTTATATTAAATTATGTATTTAAATTCTTAAACAAAATGTAACTTTAAATGTCTTGCAATTTGTTGTAGAAACTATGATTTACATGTTCAAAACATTTGAATATATTCAAAATAATTATTGAAAATTTCATATTATCTTCTGGTAAATGATAAATGCACAAATCTTGTTATATTAATCTAATTTTTAAAGTTAATTATGAATGAGGGAAATATTGACAGCCGAAGCAGAAATTTAAAATATTTACAGATTATGAAATATTGTGAAGGTCATCAAATATCATTTTAAATTATTTTTAAATTTTATCATAATAAAAAATAATGTATACTTGTATTTTAATATTTTTGCAATTTTTAAAAATTTATTTATATTTATTTATTATTTTTTGTCGTTTTAATTCTTCTTATTATTATTTTTTATTTTTTTACATAATTCTGTAAAAATGGGTTTATCTTACGCTAACCTGCCATTTTGTCACATCTGATACAATATCAGGAAGGTTATCTTTTGAACAATAATTCTGCATTGTCATAGGAAAATCCGCAGTTGTCTATAAATAAAACGATAACGATTGAATTAGTATTAAAGTAGTGAATATTAAAACAATGTAATCGAAAAGTATCCAACTGCTAATCAAACAATTAAGAGATATTGCGATACAAACAGTACAGCGATGAAATTTTTGATAATTTTTTTATATAATTAAAAAGGATTTTTTAAATTTGGCAGCATTATCTTGCGACAAAGTAATTCTAGCCAACGGTATCCTGCAACTATGTGTTCATGCTAGACAAGTAGTTTGCAACAGCAAATCAAGCATAACAAGAATGAGATTATTCTAAAATTTTTAAGAGCGGCATCATAAATAAGATCGTAAAACATTAAAACTAGATTAACTGTATTAATTTACCTTATAAAATAATATCTTTATATCGCAATATTCCGTAACTGCTTTGAGTTGTAGCTGTATATATTGTATTTTTCAATATAATGTATATAAAACTGTTAATCTAGTTATAGAAATTCTATTACAAAATTAAAATTAAAAACATATGACAGAATTCTCTATTGAACAGAAAATATGTTAATTATCATTAAAGTTTTTAAAATAATGAAATAAATAAATAAAAATAACTTGTTCTTCGGATAATTTTTCTTTTCCTCTTGGACATTTAATTGCTTCTAATTTATCGTCATTCACGCTCTGAAAAAATTTAATTAATAAATGTGAGGAAGATGTTTGTTAATTTATTAATGATAAAATATTTATGAATTCTTACACTTATTAATAATTCTTTTTCTTTGGCGAGTTTGGTGTAAATTTCATTGCTGGTGGCATGGCCAGTTGCAGCTAATGTACTATTTACTTTGATTTGATTCAAGTGTCTTTTCTTAATTTTTTCTTTGACGCCTTTCTAGAATGCTTAGTTAATTTTATTTCATTCTATTTTTATATTTTAAAAGTTAATATCCTTTGAAATATGTATTTACAATTGAATTCCTCATCAACTTTCAAATAATTATTGACAGAATATGTATTTTAATTTTGTAAATGTAAATATGTAAAGATAAATATGTGAATATTTAATATTATACATTTAATCTTATTGAAATTTTCATAAGTTATAAATTTTTGTAAATTACATAACTTATAATATTAATCATTCTTTTTTATGAAACATTAAATGTAGAATCTTACTGCAAAAATGTATTCGAATTTATATTTTTAAAGCGTTAATATTTAATTTTGATAATTTTTTCAGAATTATTTTTATAGAAAAATTTTTATGCTAATTATTTCATAAATTATGTTGCCAGAATGCTAATAACTTGTTATCAGTAGCGAATTAATCATTAGGTTGAGGCTAGAAATCCGAAAGAGAGGGATGGACATAAAGGGCAATTGCCTGGGGCCTCGATCAACAAGGGGCCCCAAACAGATCTTTCATAAGAAAATATTTTCTCCAAATATTCCCTCGAAAAAAAAGGCCTTAAATGGGGTCTCCTAATTCGAATTCGCTGGGCCTCAGGTAGCTATAACGCGCCACTACCCGAGAGAAAAATAAGTTCAATTGAATGTACGAAAAAAAAAACGGTTTAATTTTATGTACACGTGAATATTTGAGATGATAATTCAGTACTTTGCATTCAAGAATGAACGATGAGAATCTTAGTCATCTAGTCTTCATTTACACTAAATCGGATACGTTTTGTTTTGTTGATTTAAATTCTTACACTTTGGTAAAAAAAAAAAAAAAAAAAAAAACACTAAAGTTTTTAAAAATACAAATGTAAAGGAAATGAATAAAAATTTGTAATCGATTCATGTGACTTTGTGATATTATGTATTGTACATTACTCTTAAGTTATGTAATGTATTCTTTATTCTATTCAAGGAGAGTGGGACAAGGTTCAAGATCAGTGGAAACCTTACTTAGGAATCCGGATCGTATGTAATCCGTCATAGCTTTTTATTGCATTACATAATGTAGATAAATATTATTTCATTCAATTATATTAAAGGAAAAGTATATCGTAATTAATTTTTAAACATAGAAGTAAATAAACGATTTGAATATTATAAATAAAGAACAAAATAAGATTAAATATATGCTAAAAGCTGTGTAATTTGTAAATAAATTGTAGTTTATTTACAAATCACACAGTAGTTTAAAATAAAGCTGTGTAATAAATTGTAATTTATTTTCATGCGATATTTAAATATATTCTATAATGGAGCTAATTAGTGCCAGATTTATGAGCTGGCTGAGCCTGGCTCAGGGCCCAAATTTTTAAAAGACACAAAATTCTGGAACTAATGTCTTAGTTTCCCTTATTAATATTGTGTGGGACGGATCCCTTATGTATAAGTTTCAATGAGTGTGGAATCTGTGATGGAGGGGTGCCAAAACCGACTGGGCCCAAGTACCTATAACCACAAATCCGAAATTGGAGGTAATTATCAAATATCTAATTACATTTCTATATTATAATAAGTTCTTTTCGGGCGCATAATTCATAATTATTTATGAAAATTTATCAGATAAACTACAGATTTTATAATGTTAATAATTCGAATCCTGTTCTATATTTCTAAATTATTCTAAAATAATTAACAGTAAAATATTTCCAGAATATACCTTATATTCTTCTATTAATTTCTGTTCTAAAGTTTTTATAAAACTTGAATCTAAGATATTCAACTCGTGCGAAGAACCGAGCAAATGCTCCAAATGTTTTCTATTAGCCATGCAACGATCTCTCCTAATTATAATTACGAATGCTGAAAATACATTAATAACATTTTATAATATTTAAATTCTATTATTAATTAATATATATTCTTAATTTTTAACGAGAAAATTTACAGGAAGAAACACAACAGTTAGAACGTCTAATCGTTAAACCGATGTTTAAAATTGAAAATAAGTTCGAAAATTAAATATTCGAATTTGGAAATGAATTTTACAAATCAAAATTATTATTTTTTGGTTATTTATTATTAATTTTTTTGTTTGTAATTATAACATTGACTTGGCGAAAAATGTCTTTTATTTTCATTTTCGATTATGGCTGTTAATCATCAAAGGATTAAGGTCCAGTAAAGCGATCGAAAACTCAAATCTGATGTTATTAACTATTTTCATAACTAAAGAAGAGATTAAATTCTCGATACTTTTATGCCAAAATATTATCGGAATCATTTAAATAAAAATATCGCTGATAATACAAAGTATATTAAAGTATAAATATATTTTTAATTTATGTATCCGAAGTATAGTTTAAAATATTCTTAAATATTTATTTTAATATATAAATAATGAAAATATTTAAAAGAAAGATTATACATTCTAAATAATTCTATTTACTTCAGCTAAAAGTACCATTTATTTATTGAAAATTTCCTCTATCTAAGAAGATAAAGATGAAAAGTGATGCTGTTACTTTTCATCTTTATCTTCTTATTTATAATAGCTTTGAAATAAAATATATTTTTCTGTTTTTTTTTTTTTTTTTGGTTTTTAAATAAAACACTTACATTCTAGAAAAGTATTCTCTGGTTTTTAAATCAGAACAAGATGGAGAGATGTAACCGTTCCAGAATGTATGAAGTGACGTCTGTACTTCGATCTGATACTGTTGATAATGAAGTGTAATAATGAATCATGGTTATCGTAAACCGATGTAAAATTGTAACTTTAAAATATTAATACATAGTTTAAAAGGGATAAAACTTGATCCGCCTATGTCTAGAAATAAGAAAGGATGATGGATGAGTCCATAATTATAGCTTGTTATAGGAAGTTATTATGTTTCATTTCACTTCGTAGCATCGTTAAAATTAAATTATGAACTCGGATGAAATCTTTATTGTGCCAATTGGTAACTTTAAAGAGCTTTAATGTTTAATTTTTGTTATATCATCTTTTCTAAAGGAAATATTTACAAAGATTTTATTAATACAAATTTTATTCACCAGATGGCGGGATGTTATTCTCGAACACTAAATGATCGATTTAAAATATTTTTAACATTTATTTTCTTTTTTATTTTCTTTTTAAATGAAACTAAGACTAAATCAAACATTTAAAAAAATCGAAAGAATATTTTTTAAAATTTTTTTCTTGTTTTTTAAATGTTATAAAAGATAAATCATGAAAATCTATGTTAAATGTGTTTTGAGTTGTTTTTCTTTATTTATAAATAGCTTAAAACAACTTCTATTGACATTTCGATTTACCATTTATAACTTTATAATATAAATTAATGACAATTATTGATCGAAATATTTAAAAACCAGCATTTCTATATGGAACGTATGAATGTAATTTACATCATTCCCATTTTTAACATTTATATTCTACGAATTCATATAGTTAATGATTGGCGCAGAGAAGTAAATTATAATTTAATGTACATTATGAAAATAGTGAACAGAAATTTTCCAGTGAAGAAATTAAACTGTGAGTAATAAAATTTTTAAGGAAAATTAGGAATGAAATGGAATATTATCATACACTTTTTTTAATTATCAAGGTTTTTCCCGCTCCTGTTTCATCTAAAAAAGAAGGCCATTGCCAGTTTAATATTGTTCCGGGGACTGAAGTGAATAAAAATAACTGATTTCGATGGATTCTGTCTTAATTTTAATTAATACAGAAAATTATCAATCAATGAGATATTGCAGTTACGTTATGTGGAAATTAGTTAATAAACTTTTATTATTCGTAAAAACGAATACAGTTTTAAATAACACTCTTTAATGAACAGCTAATCTCGTGATAATAAATTATTTTAACTGCAACAGAAGTTATAAAATACTGTCAACAGAAAAAAAAACAATTGATTGCGATCCAATTAAGAAAACTATATTAGTAACTGCTAAAAATATCGAGATAAATTAACTGAATTATGAGGAAAGTTAGTTTAAAATCTTCGAGGATAAAACGAAAAATAAATATAAAGGATTGAATTATATTTAAGAGAATTATGTAATGACGTTTGTATTGAGTATTATGCCTTCACTTTGTTAGAAATAATCGTAAATTTTTAACTGATAAATTAAAGTTTAAAAAAGGAACAGAGTTGAGCAGTCATTCATTTTGAATCTTATTCATAACGTAGAGATTAAAGACACTTCAAACATCTAGAAAAACAGGAAGTTTGAAGTTTTTCATTCATCGCACAAGATTTTCCGAGCGTTATTTTTAGCTTAATTAAAAAATAATAATAATAAGTCAAGTATTATAATTATTAACGAGCAATTATTTATTGTGACAATGTTACAATGCCGGGCTGCAATTTTTAATCATATTTTTAATTTATTTTACTTAAAATATATGCTCTCCACCTCAAATTATTAGTATAGCAAGAAATCAAAGTTTTAGTGTAATATTTTGAATTAAATTAATAGAAAATATTACAGTAAAATCTCTAATTAACGGACGTGAATACTTGTTTATTTATTTCGATTTAAATCGTATTCTTGTTCATTAGTCTCAGAACTACAGTGAATACATAAACAATAATAAAGTTACATATATAAAACGTTTCTGTGAAATTAAACTTCGCTTACGTACTTAATTTTAATTATACAAACGTATCTATGTAAGTAAAAACGGATAAACAAAGTTATCAATTTTTTTAACACAGGCATTCGGAAAACCTACTTTAATATATAACGGATTTTCAGCTTTAATGGACACTCCCTCGCCCGAATTAATCCGTTAAATTGAGGTTCTACCGTATATATTTTTACATTTATAAATTGTGTCGACACATACTTTTTAATAAAATCAAATGAATTAAGATGCAATTTTCTTAATATATCGATATTATATTGCACATTTTTGTCGAATAATGTTGAAAATCGAAGAAATAAATGATAGAATTTTATAGAATTTATTTATTAACTGATTATACTCTAAATACAGTTTATACCATTTCGTAATAATTTACTTGAGTAATTCAATTACAGTAAATATATTTCTTTCATTGCCAGGATTCGAATCACGTCATAGATGAAAGAAACGGAAAAGACTAAATTTATTAGTTATATTTATAGGCGTATAATACAACTAAATCGTAAAATTGCGTAGTATTGTATGTGGATAACAATTTCTCGTAATAAAATTTACCGTAATAAAGTATTCGTTTACCCGGAACGAGACCAAATTCATTAACGATTATAGTTACAAGCTTTCTGTTCTCTCCAAATATAGTTTTTATGTCTATCAATTATATTTGGTAGTTAATGCTTGCAATAGTTCTTTTGTCTGCGTATACGGCAATACATTTTAAAAATATTTCTTAACTATATTGTTTTATTTAATGAGAAAAAAACCCTTTAAAATTAAAAAATTGAAATTTCACTTGGATTAATTTTTAATCAGACTTTTAAAAATCTAATTACTTTTTGAGTTTTTACATAAAATTAGTTTGTTAACGATTCCTAGAAAATGTAGTATTTTATTAAATTTAACATATTAACCCAGTTACAAAGTAAATTCTATAAAATAATACCATTTTGTGAATTGGTTACTTAACCACTTTTTACAAAAACTGGTTAAAATAAATTATTACATAGTTTTTTTTTAAATTAAAATTTACCAATTTAATTAAAGCTCGAGCAATTTAATATAGAGCTTTTACATTTTTAGGCTGCCACCTTAACCGTTCGACGGAAAGACCCTCTTACAGCTTAACATCAATGAACACTTCTCGTAAATCTCGAAAGAATAAAATAAAATATACATAAAATATTTTAAAAAAATTAGAACAAGAGAATAAGATATCAAAGTATAAAAGAAAAGAATATAATTAATATGACTAAAACATTGTTATAATGGAATAGTTGAATTTTACATTTGGACTTTTCAGAGATGCCATCTTAAAAATAATTTTTATTTTGTCTTCCACAACACCTTTTATCGTCAGATTTGTGATTAAATTGAAGGAATTGATATTGAAAAAACCATTTCGTGACTGTTAACATATAATTACTTTTCCTTAAGATCATATGAAACTAAAGTAAAAAATTACAATGACGCGATTTCAATAAGAGTTTCTTCGCAAAATTTGTCATTAATATTTAATTCAAGGAATTAAAATGATAATAAACACACTTTAATTACAATGTAAAGATTTTATTTCAGTTCTTTGTGTCCTCTGCACGATTCGAACATTGCAATATCCATTATTTATTTCTGTAGAGAGATAATGTCTTATTAAATGTTACACGATAATCCATTAAGTGCCGGTAGTAAAGAACAAGATGTTTTTTATCGTTATAAACTATATTCTGAAAACGTTTCTTTGTTTTTTTTAATCGAAATTGCCCTTATTTATATTCAAGTATTAATTATTCGAATCCTAATTTATACTAACACTCGTTGATAAATGAGTGTAAAATTATGGAAATAGTCTTATAAATACATTTCAAAATTTATTTATGTTGATTAAGTTAGGACAAAAAAATTCAAAATAAATTTCTGGAAATTAAATTTGTGATATTCCATTTTATACATTAAATATAAATTTAAATTATTGTTTCATACGATCTTTTACTTCACTATATCTGTTGTTTGGAGGTCTTCAAATGCCAAGAATGTCTGCACGACACTATCAAAGACATCATGTACAACTGCATCATTGGGCTGATGGAAAAATTTGCCCTCCAAATTCCTTGCCAAAGTACTAAATATTCTAAATTTTAAGTATATTTTAAAAAAGTTGAATTTAGAAACATTGCAAAATCTTTAAATAAATAAAATAATATATATATAATTTCGGCCGTTTCACCAAACTGCTATCTTGGACATTCTAACCTAACTCTGAGAAGGTGGATATTTCGGGCACGAACACACTGTAGGCAGGCTATAGATGCCCAGACAGACCATCAGGTGAGATGAACATCTGATCACAAAACAAGCATGAGTAGCAACTGCATCTTTGTTCAAATCCAGTGACAGGTAGAAGTTTTACTACAGAATCTTGTCCATACCATAGGCAGAAGCAATGCCAAGGAAAATTTCAAGTGCAACGACGGACACGTCCTGCTATTAGCACTCCGTCGGCTTTGTTTGTAATGATGCTGTGACAGAGAAGCATGGGTTGCTACGAGCTGGCAATGCATTAGCTTTAGCAACGAATCCTAATTCTGTTTGGGATCAGACGACAGCTGATGAGCGCTTAATCCCCCCTTTACGCTGAATAATACACAGCATCCATTGCTAGCGTTCTGGTCTTGGAAGCCATCTCGTATGACAGTCAGTCACAGCTAGTAACGATACGAGAGTCATTGACGGCATGTATGTATCCTTCACATTGCCACACTTGCTTGGTCTTCAGATTCGCCCATCGAACATTTGTAGGATCAGATGATTTGAAATGTAATTTGTCAGATACAAGTATCACTGAGAAAGGCTGAAGTCGATTTTATAATCTATAGTGCTCAAGTTGAATTCATTGACAATGATTTGAATTCAGTTTTGTTTCCTTCCTTTCCTCATTCATTCTGATTTATCTCATTGAATTTTGAATTCACTTGTAATGAGTAAAATGGTGACCGGCAATGTGACCGAAAAATACCAAAAATACAAATTAAAATTTAATTTAATTCAAATTTCATTGATGAATTACATAAGAAATGGCTTACTTTAAGATTATTTATTGTCTGTTAGAAAATTAAAAATTAAAACCGTCATCTAATTTTCATTTTATACTTTTAATGGATACAGAAGGAGAAAACAATTTCAGTTGTCATATTATATCATAATATGAGAAATCCAAAACGAAATGTTAATCGAAAAGGAAAAAAAACTAATAATACTAAGTAACAGAATAAGGAAGAATCAAAATAATGAAATCGATACAGAAATGTTAACGAACTGAAATCGAGAAAATATTGGTTAATACTGCTATCATTCGAAAACTTTTTCGGGTCTTTGATAAAGATTTGTAGATGTATATCTGTTAGGCCGATTGAAATACCAAAAATATTTTTGTTTAAATAGTGCGCATTGATGATCTAATCTGACAAAAACAAAGACATCTTACGCACTTAGATGCGAGAGATTTAACTAATGCAGAAATTATCTACGAAATCAAATGAATTCGCCATAAAAGTAATTGATTGAAAACAATTTGGGCAATTGGCAAGCATATGATCAATTTATTGTATTTATTTCTCAAATCTCAACGGTTGGATAGAGTATCATCACATTATATTTCAATTTTAAAAATATACTTAACATACTTATTAAGACATAATTTGGTATTTCGTTGAATATGTTGAGTGGTTTTAGCTTTGTATATGTGAAATTCTACTATTAATTTAATTTTTATATGTAATAAAAAACTTCCAAAACTGTTAGTACAAGATTGTTTGAGTGAATAGTTTGTTTAAGCATCACTTAAAATTATATTATTTATTTACTTAAAAACATCTTATCAGAATTATTGACGATGCAATGAAATTAGAAATTTGGCATTGCCACGGATTAATTTTTAAAATAACGTTTTGTAAAAATCATGTTAATTAATACATACAATTAAATTACTTTATAAATTATTATTTTATTACTTATAATATTAATTAATAAATTAATGTTTTTGTCTCAATTGTTTTTACAGAAATTATAAAATAAAATATTATATATTTTTGAAAAATTTTAAGGGTTTTTGTAATTTTATATTAATTTTTTACAAATATTACCAACTGGAAGTTTTTGCTAATTATTTAAATATTTTTCTATCCCACTTTTCATAAACTTAAACGATCTGCTATAATGTACTGTACACTAAGATTATAATTATTTTATATAATAAATCGTTCACGGATATTTAACATAATTTCAAGGATGTGAAGTGGATATACTTAAATAGATAAACAAAACAGAACATGCTTCATTCATAACAAATCAGAATACTTAAGTATATCCATAATAAAAAATAACCTATTATTGGCATTATATAAAGATTTAGAGTGAAGAAGAGAGAATTACAGAACCTCCTTTAGAACTCTTGTCGGAAACAAATAATAAGAGCTTCCACTAAGAGCTCGAAAAAGAAATTAATTATTATTTTCCACAATATAAGTTAATTTTAACAAAACCTGAGTAAACAACCTACGAAATTAAAAGAAATGTCAGAATTAGTATACTTAGGCTTAAATATTGAGTGTAGAATTAGTATATACGATTGTTTTGATAAATTGTTGATTTAATGTATATTAAACAATCTACTGTTCGATCCAGAAATATTATTCATATCCGAAGTGACTAAAAAGAAATAATGGTAGCATCCTAAAAAGACATCGTGTCGACAAAAATTTCTTTAAAAATAAATGTCAAAGTGCAAATAAAGCGATGATAAAAAAAACAAAACGAATATAGAATAACTATTACACTTCAAGTTATTTAAAACAGATTGCATGGTACATTTGCATTGACGATATTAGAAGAAAAAAAGCTCTTCATCAAAGGTAGAGAGGAGGAGGATTAAAAATTACATTTCTACTTCAAGTTTTGAGACCGTAGGAGAGTGAAAGTTTAGCGTTTTTTTAAATAATAACTGAAACACTTATTAAGAAGGTTTGAAATTCAACAGGTATAAAAATACAGGTGAAAGTCACAAATTTCATGTCTTAACGATGATAAACTATAATAGAAAATATTGGATGATCAATAAAACATTCAAAGTGAAGATCAGTATAAAAACGTTGTTTCATGATTAGTTATTTTTATTTTCCTTATTGCAGAAAAAAAAAAAACATTTTACATCTTTTAATGGTTTCATTTGAATCAAATCCCTTCTCCTCCACACAAAATAAACGTGTATTTGTATTTTATTTTAAAAATAATTAATATATCTGGAATTCTTTATCGTTGTGCCAGAATATTTTAACCAGAATAATTCAACTCTTATCATAAAAAAATTATTTAAAATTAATTTATATTAATAGAACTGTTTCAGACTCGCTTGAATTGTGACTACATTTATATAGAAACATTCAGTGATAAAGCTTTTGCGTGAATACAATACAAATAGGACAGAATTTAAGAAAGGACTTAGAATTAGATTAAAATTTTTGAATATTTTATTATTGTTTTTTTAAATAAATAGCCAAACATAAAACAATTTTTTCGTTGGCAAACCAGTTAACGAAGCAAATTTAAAGTTAGAAAAATAAATTTTAACAACTGTACACTACATAAATTAAATACTCTAAAAAGTTCACGTAAATGTACACAGAAAATCTGTAGAATATTAATACATTTTACTAAGATAAAGCATATTAATATTCTAAAAAACAATGTAATATTAATGCAAGGGCAATAGTCTACCAAATTCATTCAAAACACTGTGTATAGCAGGAAATCTTTGTTTTAAATTCATTTTTAAAATGTTTCTCGTCAATAAATTTAATACAGATTATTATTTTTTGTGTGAAAGCAGTTATTTAAAAAATAAAAAAATAAATAATATTTGCATCAATTTATTTATAACAAACGCTCAATACATTTTAAAAATATGAGAAATGCATCTTCCAGGTATAAAAATACATAAGAAAAAGAATACATCGTGTGAAATCTAACATTCGTATTTAACTTTTAACTCTATTTAAAAAATTTAAATATAAATTTTTCTGTAACTATTTTTAAAGTAAATGACAGAAAACCATAGAATTATTACATTTAATTAATAATTATTTTTTTACATTTTATAATAAAATTTTGTACTTTACAAAATCATAGTATCGAAATAAAATTTTCTATTACGACGAAGAATTATATTAAAAATTTAAAAAATATTAAATTTGAATATAATTTACAATATAAATTAGATCTTATTTTATTCGTACAATTTATATTTCATTAAAATTTCAAATAGAAGCTTTACATTTATTCGCTTTTTCCCATGATATATGCAAAATTAAATAGAAATCAAAAGTATTCCTCTATAATTTCATTTGTTCACGAATATTTTCGTCAATTACAGTGTAAATTTATACATAAACTATAAATGACGAATAATTTATAATTAAAATTTTTTTTTACAAATTAAAAATTCACTAAAATTATTTTTAAAAAAATCAAAATAAGATAAATTCAACAGCCGAAAAGATATAAATTAGTAATTAACAATGCGTTACTGTCCTTATTTCTAATTTTATCTTTTACTGTCTACTTGGACATTGCTTATTAGTAGGACGTTAACTGGTGTTTAATATTTGATACAAAACTGACGGTTAGATCAGAAAAACAAAACTTTTATTAAAATTCACCTGTAGTAGTAATTTTTTCAGAAAAAATTACTACTACAGGTGAATTTTAATAAAAGTTTTGTTTTAATATTAAACACCAGTTAACGTCCTACTAATAAGCAATGTCCAAGTAGACAGTAAAAGATAAAATTTAACGAATTGATTTTTCTAAATATTTTCGACGGATTATACTCTAGATAATAATAAAGAGTTTTTATTTGATTTCTTATTTATGGTAGACAATGGCGATTTAGAATAAGTTATAACTTTTTTCTCTTCTAGATTTTTCCCAGAATGAAGATGGATACCCACTTCGCACATCATTTGTAGAAAGTCGATTCCACTTTTTCTATCATTTTGAAAGCGTTTTTCCCAAGCATCGAGTAATAAATTATAATATTTAGGTTTTTCAAAGTATTTTAAATACGATGAGGAAATTTCGGATGGAAAAACGCGAATGAAATGACCACATCGAGATAATTCATCTTCGCTTTCTATTAATCGTCTCACGTCATCACCCGTCAAGTCTTTTAAAATTGATTCCTCGCACCAATTTTGTTCGAATCTAATATGTTTTACTCTTTCCTCGTGACTTAAATGTGAGTGATGAAGATGATGATTTATACAAAGTCTTGTTGTTTCTTTCGGTGTGATGTTGCACATTTGCAATACTTCCTGTTCCGTTTCCGAAGTAATATTAATGTCATCCGGAATTTGGAAGCCTACGGTGTTGAACATATCTTTAATTAATTGACTTTTAACATCTATGTCAAGTTGAGAATTCGAATGGAGACTAGGAGAGATGTTCACCTCTAATAACCAAGGTTTTAATTTTTCATCAAAGATAATATCAAAACCAAATAATTCGTAACAACAGTATCTACTCTTAATGTAATATTTGATTAGTTTGCTTATGGGATCGTAAGCACTGAGTAATGTCTTGATCACAATATCGATTATAGAAGACCATAGTTGTTCGGTGTTTATGTCCCTTGTTTTTAAGTAATCCCAAAGGCATTTTAGAGACCATTTATGTCCTTCGAATAAGTTTTCGTCTTCGCTGACTTTATAGGAAGAATTCTTTCGATTAATACTATAGTTTGTGAGGTGCCTAAACTTTTCACCTATGTATCTAACCGAGCGAGAATATTGCACTGATGCAAATCGAACCAATCCTTCCTTAAATACATAAATCCTTAGAGGGTCAAAACTCGTAACTAAGACATAAATTCTCAAATCAAACTTATTACCATTAATTAGAAAAGGACGAGATACATATTTTTGAACAACGGCTGGATGAGTTTTAGGCACGTGTGCCCATTTATATATAACGTCGACACCAATTCCTCTAGCAGAAGCTGGAGGTTTGACGATCCATAAAATTTTGTTTTCTTCCCTCCAAACTTGGCGCAATTTTATTAAATCTTCCGGTAAAACGTAAGTATCGGGCATGAAAGAAAATTCTTCTTCATTGTATATGCATTGCATTCTGACTATATTTAACCACAAATGATCTTTCCTTCCCAAATTAAAAGAACCGGGAAAATGATTTATTTTCTGAGTATTTCTTATAAATCTAAACTCATTGCATCTCATGTGTTTGCCCCAAGTCGCTATCCAACGAATATCTTCAGTCAAACGAAATCCAGATCGGGAAATCGTTTGAGTTATTAATTTTGGGGTAATGGTAGATAACTTCCACAACAAAGAACTCCGAACTTTTCTCGGTAGAGGAAAAATTCTTTCTGAAGACGTACCAAAATATGTTGTTGGTGGTACATTATAAAATAAGCTAGCTTTTAACGGTGGTTTTCGTTTAGATTTAGATTTTCGTTTTTCTTCTACTGTAATAGGGGTTTTTGCAAGTGAAATGTCTTCTTGTAAAGGTGTAGGAGTATTTTCATTTTCGATAGAGAGTGCATGAAATTCTTCATTTAACGTATTTTCTAAGTTTGGAACGTTCTCTTTTTCAGTTTCATCTTCTTCTAAGTTGCAAAACTTGTTTTCGTTGTTAGACTGTATGGCTTCAGTGGTTGTGACTGTTTCGGAACAGACTGATTTAGAAATTTCAATTTGATGATTTAGGCTTTTAAAATCGTCTTCGAGGTTTGCACTTGAGCAACAAGTTTCATTTTGAGAATTAGAAGTTTCGCTTTGATTTGGGCTGTTACATTCTTCTTCAAGATTTGCACTTGAACAAGAATTTTCATTTTGAGAATTTTCTAATGAGTGCATTAATGCTTAAATAGTTAATCCTTATTTTTTTAACAATGTCAGCAATGTGGAGAATTTTTATAAAAAATAATAAAAACACAAATTTTGATTAAAGGATCCACTGTTATGAAAATAATTCTGCTAGTGTCGGAGGTTTCAATAGTCATTCGGCATTGTGAGAAATATGAAATATCAAAATGAAAAAGTTCATGTTTCTGGAAGAAATTCAAATCAAATTATTTAAATCGTTTTAAAATGTAAATTAGAGGGTGTACTATAGGTTACCACCTATGGAATTTCAGGACTTTGATTATATATTTGAACTCAGGGGACCGAGACGAGTTCAACGGTACCCTATTTTTGGACCGGAGACAAAAAATAAAAAAGTTATCATACTTTTTTAATGCTCTCATGAAGATGGCACCATAGTTGTTAGTACTGCCATCTTGCGGTAAAGTCTGCAAACCATGACGTCGGACTACGGTCATCTCCAGCAGGGTTAAACACGCGATACGAGAGCGGAGAGAGCGACGCGACTTCCGATCAACGCGCGATCACCATTTCGGTTAATGTTACTTATGGCAGCGAACATGGCGGCCGTTCCCACTGTTCGTGCTCCCGACTGACCTCCCGGAGAGGAGCCGCCGGCAGGCCGCCATGTGCTAAACGTCACTAGTTATTGATTCACGGTAGTTCTTGAACAAAGTAAAAAAAAGGGGAAACGTCTACTAAAGGCAATTTTAACGGCAAGTGACGCGACTCCCTATCATCGCGCGATCGCTGGAAAAAAGTATGATAACTTTTTTATTTTTTGTCTTCGGTCCAAAAGTAGGGTATCGTTGAACTCGTCTCGGTCTCCTGAGTTCAGATATATACCCAAAGACCCGAAATTTCATAGGTGGTAATCTATAGTATCCCCAAATTATATTTTACATATATATATATCTTTATACTTAATTATTCTTTAAAATAATTTTAGTATATAATTACAGTATATAAATAATTTTTTGCTTAGAAAAAATATTTACATTTAATGATAAATTTAACAATTGAAAATTAATATTTACAAAAAATATATGAGTTATATACCTATTATTTGATAACTATTGAAAATATAATATGTTTTTCAGCAATTAAAATAAATGTTAATTGCTAGAGTAACTAATTGATAATCATCAATTCTAAAACGTATTAGCATTTAAATTTGATCCTACCTTTCAAATTATTATTGCTTGCATGTATGCAGTTCAATAAGTAAATTGATTGATTTAAATCTATGAATTATAAACTTTCGTAATAGAATGCTGGTTTTATATTATTTTTCTTGAAATAAGCTGAGGATCTATAATTAAAACCAATCATAAAAAATTAAATTGAAAAAACTTTATGTAAATAATGTTATGAATAATTCAAATTTAGAAAACATAAATCTTACTTTGTCATTGACTAAAATTCTGGTTTATTATTTTAAGCCGATTAAATGGAATTAAAATTAGTTTTTTTACTTACTTTAAAGCTCTAATATGTGTTTTTCTTCATTAATTTTCAAGTCCAAAAAGAAGGGAGGATGAAGAATCTCTAACAAGAAAATATAAAATTAAATATAATTTAAAGTATTATGTAATTCGAAATTTGTAGTGTTTTTAATTTAAAAAAATAACAAATAATTTTAAGATATTCTAAGAAAACAAAATCAGACTTGGTATTTTTGATTTTTCAAGTAATAGTAGTCATTATTATATTGCAACTGTCAAAATACAGTATATACAGAATCAAGTCTTATTAAGAAGAAAATATAATAATTTCTTCTTAAAAGTAGTAAACTTCTAAATAAATTTATTTTTTTATAGAAATTAAATTGTAACTTTCAGTATTTATGGAAGTTTCTGCTAGATTATTTTTAATATGTATTACTGTTGAATACTTTTTCTCTTATAATTTCTTCGTTAATAAAAACCGTAAATTCCGAAAATTTTATAATTTATATAGCATTCAAAACCTGCAACATGATGTTATGTTTTATAAAATACTGAAAAATTAAATTATTTTTATTTAATTTCAAGCGAACAGATTTGATTCATCAAAATGAATAACAACTTTTTTCATTTACAAGAACTTTATTATTATTTAGTTTACTAAGGTCATGAAATAAGTAATAATCTATCAACATTTTATATAGACTATAATATAATTATTTATCTTATAAAATTTTAAGCTTCGATGGATTTAAGTTTTGTCAATCTTTAATAATAATCTTTAATAATTAAGCTTAAAATTTCATTATTATTTTATGATACATATGAAATTAATAAGTCTATTAAGAATAATTAACATAAATTTCTTATTACGCTATTAATTAATAATTTTAAATTGTAATAACAATTTTAGAAGTTTCAATATGCCAGTTGATCCAGAAAACCTTTGACATGTCAGCCTTTTACAAGAATGTAAAATTTTCTTTATTTTTTATGCAAGGGCAAATAGATTGTTTCTCTTTAATATAATGTGTTTGTTTTTCTTTGTTCACGTATGCATATATTTATTATTATTATGCGCACTTCAACATGGCGCACGATGGCACGATATAAAAGCGCAAATAGCTGCTACGTGGAAGAATTTCTGGATCACCTTGTACAGTTTCTCTCATAAATTAATTGTAACATGATTTTATTTTGATGAAATTATCAAATGTAAATAAATACATGAATATATCTTATAGTTAATCTATTATAGCAACATTGTCATACTTCATATCAGATAAAAAGCAAAAAATTCCCGTTGACAAACGTTTTTCGGAATTAAAAATACTATTAAATTAATAACAATAGAATATCTAATTTATATTCTTTTTTGAAAAAAAGAAAAATTCTCAGCGTTAATCTTTTCTATTTATTCAAAACTAATTTATATTTTCGAAATTAATCAAGCATTAGTTCCTAACATATAAATTAGTTTTGAATTTTTCACAAGTTAGTAAATAGAAGTATAAAAAAAGATTTCATTTATATAGAACTAAATAATTAATTCCAAACAAATTTATTTATCTGTGATTTTTTTCTGTTATTGTTTTGTAGATATTTTTCTTTGGCCACAGGGAGAAATATTTCATTTGTTTGTGTTTTAGTAGGAAGCAAACTAACCCAAAAGAAAACATTGGTGACGTTGATTTTTGTTTCTCTGGATTTGTGATATGATGAAAATAATAACTTTCCGCCTCATCTCGATAACGTAGAATTTTCCGTGTTTCTTCACGTGTCTAAAAGGCTGGTTTTTACATCACCGGAAAATACATACACCATAAATAAAAACCAGAAACGGAAAAATGATGTCATTTCCTGTCCACAAGTTTCCGTTCATCAAACTACGTTAATTAATTAATGACAGTAGACCCCCTTATATCACGGGTTCATATAATACGGATTTGTATAACACGGCGAAAAAATTGCGATCGTATTCGTATAACACGCTAAAAGAGACTCGTATAACATGGTAAAACGTCATCGCCGACTCGTGTCGCGACAGGATTGGTCGAATCTGGACCAATAGCGGATATTGTACAAACCGTTGAGTTTAAACGAGCACTGGTCCTACTAAAAAACATTTATTATTCAACGGTCATAAAATTATTTTTATATTAATGATGTATCCAAAGTTCAGCGAATCAAACTTATCAGGAAACACGCGCCCACGTTCGATGAGCCGCTCCGCGACGAAAACAAGCTTAAGCAACGGAGTCGTCGAACGGTGAACATTCGGTACGTAATCCTACAATTTTTTGTTTATAGCATACTTTATATGGATTATTCTCAGAAAATTATACGTGATTTGGAAATGTTGAGTCAAATTAGTCTAGGATCGGATAATTTTATGGAAGAAAACATTTCAAACAGCCGTAGCCCCTAAACTGCACAAGTGCCGGGCTGTGATTGGCTCATGTATTTAAGTGACTCGTACAACACGGATTCATATAACACGGAACGTATCTACTGTGTTATAGTCTATTTGTAGTTCTATATAAATGAAATCTTTTTTATACTTCCATTTACTAACTTGTGAAAAATTAAAAAATACGTAATTTACATTTTGGAAACAAATCAAACAGAATAAATAGAGAAGATTAACGCCGAGAATTTTTCTGTTTTTTTCAAGAAAGAATAAAAATTAGATATTTTATTGCTATTAACTTAGAGTAGAAAATACATTTAATTTTCCGTTGGATCTTCTGTCATGTTTTGACCAGTGTGGTGGGGTCGGTAATCAAAAAGTCCGACTCCGACTTTGACCTTGCCCTTTTTTAAAATCACTCTACAATTTCTTTTATAAGAAAGATACCACCGAGTACCCGAACATTTTTATCTAAAATTTCTGTATAAAAAGCCGTACTAAAATAGATGATCAGAATCAAAAATGGATTTAACAAATTTACCTAGGAAAAACTTTCGAATACTTACTATAAAGAAAAACACTACGTCTTAATAGCAAAAAGAATTCCACTTTTATTAGTTAATTACGAAAAAATATATAGAAAAAAAAATTGCACTAACTTTCCTGCGTCGTTGTCATTGCTTTCACACTTTAATCTTTAAGATTGTCGCTGTGTTTTCTTGGTATTTGTAAAGTTTATTTAAACATTTTTAAGTAAGTATTATTAAACTTTTTAACCACAGGTATTACTTACTAAGAATTAATAAATAGTCATATATAAGTCGAAACCAATAGAAGGTAATGAAAAAATTTATCAATCAAATGAGTCAAAAAGACAATTGATATCCAAAGTAAAACACCTCAGATGTAAAAATATATTGCGCCAAGTAAAAATTATGGGACTCGAAATAAAAGTCAAATTTTTCTTGGGATCTTCTCGTTGGTAAAGATAAGCTTGGCGCATCGGAGCGATACCATAAGTATTTATTAATATTTTCCAGATGCGATCCCACGACTAACTGCAAGTGTTCAGTTGTTTTATCCATTTGGCCATTGGTGGGACTTAAATTAACTAATAAAAGCTATTTCTTGAAATTATAGATCATGTCGCGTGAGATACGCATAACATTTTGCTATGAAATGGCCTTTAAGTGTTAAATAGAGATCAGTTTCCTATAGAAAGTCCTCCCGAGAGGCATCTCCTCTTGGCAGACCGACCACGTGTTGCGTTGTCGTACCCATTAAACTAACCAATCAATCAACCAATCACATTTAAAATCCGCATTATTATAAATGTTTAAATATTACTTTTGTTCAAAGGAAAAATAAAAATCAATAAAAAAAAGGAAATTATTATTTTTTTAAATTTTGTGTATTTTCTGAAATAAAGTAGCTTAAAGACTAAGACCATCGGGCGGTTTGATCTAATGTTCCTGTCCTAATCCTCAAGTATTAAAAACATTTTTTAGGAAGAGATTAAAAGCCTTAACATTTAGATTATAATTTCATAATTTATGAATATTTCTTTTTTTAAAAGAATTCTCTTTTCCTGTAGGGCTTTAAATAAATAGTGCTCTAATTCAACCTAACGAAGCAAATGAATTTATTAATCGCATTTGAAACCACTTTAAGTAATCAAAAATAAATATTTAAAATATTATTAAGTTCCTTTTCCTTTTTTAACATTAGAATAAATCTTCAGTTTTTATTTAAATTAATTAGAAAATTTTAAACAAAATCTAAAAGTAATTAATTTAGATACTTTTCAAATTCACAATATATGTAGGCTTATATATTGTGAATTTGTGTGAATATATAGGCCTATATATATAATGGGTGTGTGTGTGTGTGTGTGTGTGCTAAATATTAAATTATTAAAAATTCAGGGAATATATTGATTTATAAAAAAAAGCTGATCTAATTCACTGATGTGACATCAGTGCAATTTGTGTCATTATTATTGAATAAAATACGCTAAATAAAAGAGGAGTGTAATTTACATCGGTTTAATGCATCGAACCTTATTTTTGATTTAAATTCGAATCCTAAAGTCAATTTTAACATAAATATAAACTTCAAGAACTTTATAACATCAATAAAACTTAAAAATTAATGATGATTACAAATGAAGACAAATACGACGTTAAACTATTTACAATGCAGGTTTCACAAAAACAAAACAACTTAGACTTCAAAAGTCTATTAATCCTGCACCAGGTCCGTCGAAAAGACACCTTGCGACGTATACCTGAGATGTAGTTTGATGTATAGCAGACCCCCCATAACACGGTAGATACGTTCCGTGTTATATGAATCCGTGTTGTACGAGTCACTTAAATACATGAGCCAATCACAGCCCGGCACTTGTGCAGTTTAGGGGCTACGGCTGTTTAGAATAGGATAATTTTATGGAAGAAAACCGTTCAGACTAATTTGACTCAACATTTCCAAATCACGTATAATTTTTTGAGAATAATCCATATAAAGTATGCTATAAACAAAAAATTGTAGGATTACTTACCAAGTGTGCACCGTTCGACGACTCCGTTGTTTAAGCTTGTTTTCGTCGAGGAGCGGCTCATCGAACGGCGGGCGCGTGTTTCCTGATAAGTTTGATTCGCTGAACTTTGGAGACATCATTAATATAAAAATAATTTTTATGGCCGTTGAATAATAAATGTTTTTTAGTAGATCCAGTGCTTGTTTACACTCAACGGTTTGTACAATATCCGCTGTTGGTCCAGATTCGACCAATCCTGTCGCGACACGAGTCGGCGATGACGTTTTACCGTGTTATACGAACACGATCGCAATTTTTTCGCCGTGTTATATGAATCCGTGTTATAGGGGGTCTACTGTATATTTCTTCCGGCGTTCGTTAGAGAAGCAGCGAGACGAAACAACCTTCTTAGTCCAGTTCGTTTGGCCGACCTCCTTTCCCGCCAAAACTCTAACCTTTTATACGGACTGAAGTTAAGTCTGATTAACCAATCAGCGTAAACTAGCTTTGTCATAAGTCCGGCTATGGACCGATGATCCGCGGCCAATCAGCGATCGTGGATTCGAAACTACTGGTTGTATCCTAACCGACTTCTGCAGCGTCCACTAATTTGAAATAGAGAAAAGGGCGGAAATCGTACGTCCAGACGATTCTATCCCGACACCTAACATAAATATTATTTTATTTATTTTTAGTTTATTATTTAATTTAATTACTAAATTGTAATTTTTTCGACATTAAATTGAGTTTAATATTCAATTGATAATATTCTTTGCAAAAATCGTATTAATAACAGTTTGTATTTTATATTATTAATAGAAAAAAATATATATTTATATAGTATTATGTTTATACATTTATATATCTAAACATAATTTATTTAGCTATTTTCTTATAAAATAAATACGAAAAACCATTTACATTAATCATAATATGATTGATGATCTTGATTCACTTATTATTATTTTTTTTTTGCGAACTTCCTATAAAAGACAGATTATACAAATTGTAATTGTTAAAAAATAACTTTATTAAAAACGGAATTTGATATTATTTTTCAAGTGTTGGTTGAAATATCTAGATGTAGATAACCACCAAAAAGAATTGTCTATATTAATCACTATTTAATGCTACAATTTTTAAATATTCACATTCCCTTCCTTATATTTTTCTAAAAGTTTAACGATTTTAATGATTTAATTAAAAAATCAAGAACAATTTTTGTTTTCCATTAATTAATATTTAAAAAATGCCGACGTCCATTCTTTGTAGTCATTAGAAGAGAGTTATTGTATAAAATTGTATTCTATATTATATAAATCAAATAACTGTAACGCTTATTTACATAAAGATTTTTTAAACAGATTGCAATAATAACTTTGTTTTAAAAAGTCATAAAACATAAGCTACCTAATCATATTATAACATTAATATAAAAATCATCACTTTGTTATCTATATAGTGTTGTTTCCATTTGACAAAATTCTATAAATGATAGAAAATTGTCATTAAGTTTTGGCTGCAGCTAATTTTTCCGTTTTAATTAACTTTATTGATAGAATTTAGTATATTTAGAGTTTCATTTTATTTCTTGTTTTCTCTGATTTATTTTATTTAATGCTAATAATTAACTATTAATTTTAATGGTAAAACTTTTTAAATTGCATTTTGATTTGAAAATAAATGATAAAAGTAACACTGTAACCTTTAGTTTATTAATGTTGCATTAATGAAATTAAATGTCAAACTGTACATTTTACGATTAGGTCTATAAAATCGATAGACGAAACGATTTTACTTGCTATTCCGTTTATAACCCTATTCAACGAAACTGAACAGTTTATATAGAATTTATTTTAGAATTCTCTTTTTTTTTTTTTTCTACTGTATAATTGATATCTATGTTCAATGTAAACCTAATATAGTAAAGTCAATTTCTTTGTAACTGCATTAAATTTTTTTAACTACCCGAAATTAAAATATGGTTTTAAAAATATTTTGAATTGCTATAAAGTGAATAAACGAATTTAGTAATTCTGGAATCTGATGCTGAATTAAATAACTCTTGTATCTCAAGAAAATATATTTGTATAATTTTATGCACTGTACAATTTGCACAATTTTGTACAATGTTAATATATTTGTATAATTTTACATCACTTGAAAGTATTTGTGGTTGATGATATCACTTCTTGTTAGTATTGCACGAGAATACGTAAACACAAAAATAGCATTTAAGACCATGGGCAGTATTTTGACATTAAACTGGCAAAAATTGATTGTTTGTAAACATTTTTGACCTGACGATTGTTCAGTTTCAGAAATACGAATTTAAATCGAATATTAAACTCTATCTAACTCTGTTCTAGATATCAAGGAAAGACAGATGGACAACAGTGGGAATTTATAGGTCTGCAAATTTTTCCAAATTTCAGCCCAATTATTAATTAAATATATTAAAATTTTACAATATATTATTACTAAAATTTGTTATTATTAATGATATGGCACAATGCAATATTGCACACAGTTAATTTTCATACGCAATACTTTTAATAAAGTCTCGATAATTGTCACAGATAGAGCCGAATATGTAGTATCTTATTATCTAGGTAAAGTTAGCTTACTGAACTGGACTTATATTGATATAAGTTCGCTATGAGTTGCAAGTTACACCATTACGAGTGGAGTGTAAGAGAAATCTCAAATGAATATAATGAGATTCTATGTGCTTATGCAGTAGAATAATACATATAACTTAAGTGATTATAAAAAATTTCAAGTGTATTAATTATGTAAAACAAATTTACTAAAAAATAAAACTAAATAATTAGGATGTTTGCAACTTCCAACAAGAAACCATAACTAAATAATATTTATTTAAAAGTAATTTATAATAAATTAATTTAAATAAAATAGTTATACAAAACAATTTCTACATATGATAAGACTTAGAAATTCCGTTATTAATTCTATAATTAATAACGGAATTTCTCCTTTAATTAATTAAAGGAGCATCACATCTTACATTATGATCCTTAAGTAAATCTGTAATTCTCATAAGTATCTTATTCATAAAGGTTTAACAAAGCAAGGAAAATTAAATCCGATCAATATTTCGTAGAAAAAATTTTACATTTTTTATTGATCATTGCCCAGAAATAAATCTATATCAAATTACGTTTTCAAAATTTATGCGATTTATACGAACCCACGACTGTAATCAGTTTTTTTTTTCTAAAGCAAAATAGACTTTAATGCAAAAACCGTGGATGCATCTAACATAAATAATGTTTCATTAGAGGCTTAATTATATCTGCAACCGTAAAATATTATTATCTGATATTTGTACACACATAATTTAGATAAATGTAGAAAAACAACAGAGAAAGTTTTCGGTGAGCAGCATTGTATAGATTAAATGCTTAACACAAATAAATGTTTCCCTTCAAGTAGAATGAGAAAATTTAAACAAAGACTACTGTTAAATCGTGACAAATTATCGACACAAAAGAAACTGTTTCCAGCATGTCGACTTAGAAATAAAACATTATCGCTTTTAAACAAACAGGTGGCCGAGGTCCATTTATCAACATTGCTAAGATCCTTTTGATCAAAACACATAAGAAGCTTTTGAATTGAAGAACAAAACACACAAGAAGTTTTTAAGCTGAAGAATTTGACACATATGTACAAATATAATAGATGCAAGTATATGTACAGTACTGTACGTCGTGTATATATTGGAATTTATATTATATTCGATTATATAATGCATAACTCCTCAAAAAACCCATTCTTTTTTCGATTATTAATTCTTACAAGTAATTTTAAAAATCTTTTTACAATAATTTAATGAGTTATAAGTAAAAAATATATATTTTTATGCAGATCGCAATACAACTACTTACTTATTTAAGCAATTCCTTTATTCAGTGCACATGATGCACGATGACAATGTTAAATAATACAGCAAGTGCCTTTATCTGTTAGATAGATATCATTCTTCTTACGTATGTAAAAAAAAAAAAAAATGATGTACCGGTTACTTTGGGAGTAATGTATCTTAGCCAATAGTTACGTAGAAACTGTAATAGCGAATCTAAAACTAACAGGGGAGATAGGTATGTTTTATGTGGCCTAGATAATATTTGTGTACGTTTTATTGACGGAATCATTCGAATAGTTTATTAATATAAATATATATATTTTAAGGATAATAATATACTAATAATGCACTTAAAGTATGCCCTCGATGCTCGAAATGTTAAGCAATAAATATGAGCATTGTTCTACTATTCAAAAATAGAAAGTCGACCCATAAAAGTTGACAAGATGATCTGGGCATAAATTTTAAATAATTAAAAAAAAATCTAGGATGTACCATAATACATAAAAATTACATGATTTCTTAATTTTAAGAAATTAATTAATGACATGATATAGTTATGTAAATCAAATTTAAATATTTTCATTGCGATTTATTTTATCCTATTTGTTCTGTAAGGTTTATTTTATTTTATTTTTTTTTAATTTTAAACTTAATTGTTTGACTTTAATTAATTTTAAATGCAAACTTTATTTAATAAATCAGTATGAATGAAAGCATACGTAAACTACAATATAAGTTAGTACAACAGACCGCCATTTAACGCGAATTTGTATAACACGATGAAAAATTACTGTAACCTTCATATAACAAAGTAGACGTTACATGAAGGTTAACCTATTCTCGTATATTTAAATTTCAAAATTCAGCTCGTATAACCTAATTATAAATAAGAAATAATAATTTAAATATATTTATTAATATTGAGTTTAATACTGTTTTCAACCTCGATTTTGTGTGTTTTTTTTATAAATAATTCAAATGTTAAATAACTTTAATTTTCGTGATGATCTATTATAATCACGTCAATGGGATATCTAGTACTGTGATATTCTGACATAAAGCTTAATTTAACTTGCCCTTATTTCTTATGATAGAAGGAATTTCATTATAATAACACACCTGGTAGAATTTTTAGATATTAAAAAATCGTTGAACTTAATGAATTTGCATATTTATTTCTACAGGTGCGCAATCTTATGAAGTTAGTGATATTAAAATCGCTATTAGCAATACATTACGCAACATTACCATAAGTTTTTGAAACATATGAGTATGTTTTTATCTTATTATTTAAATTTAAGTAATAAAAAAATGAAATTTCTTAGTAAGTTTAATGTCTTAAATAATATTTTCTTAGAAAACATTAAAACTGTTCTTACAGGTCTTTAATGTCCGTTTTCATTACTGTTTTACTATAGATTTTATATATAGAGACCTATATAAACCTTATGTAATTTATGTCACATCATTCTGCTCTACAGAATTTTAAAAATAGTTCATGGTTAACGATTTGATTGACACATTTTTATATTTTTTTAGTTGTATTTAATTTGCTCATATAATTTAGCAAATCAATTAATATATTATTAACATTATGTACATTATTTTAAAGTTAGCGATTACAAGTCAGTAAAGAATTAGCTTACAAGTCAGTAAATAAATTTATTGTATTTTTTTACATTAAAAACATTGTAGGATATATTAAAGTCTTCGTAACATTTTAACATTAGATAAATATTCAATATTATGTAAGTGTTTTGCAATTATAATATAAAGTGTGCAAAATTTCTATGCAATATTTATATCTTCTATATATAAAGATACATTGACCTTGTTGATGCACTAGCTCACTGACTGATATGAAATATTTAAATGAAAAAAGACGTACATTAAAACGAATTGGTGTAATCGAAAGAGCACCAGAATAATCTGAAATCTCGAAAAAATAATATACTTTCTATTCTGTATCAAGGGTTAATCCTGACATTTCCTAAAACATGCTCTATATAAGAAGGTCTATATAAGGTCAGGTCACGCGTACTGGAGCCGCCATTTTGGGACTTTTTGAGTCGCATGTTTAAAACAAACTTGTATGAGAGTCAGTTTTATACGACATTAATTTAACTAAAATTGCATAAATTAGTTTAATTAATGTCGTATAAAACTGACTGCTCGTACAGTACAAGTTTGTTTTAAACATGCGACTCAAAAAGTCCCAAAATGGCGGTTTCCAGTACGCGTGTCCTGACCTTATATAGACCTTGATACGAACAGATGATTATAAACGCCATCTGTCTATTTCTAAAAACGTTTATCATTATTTATTTTCTCTACAATATTTTAAATTACGATATTTTCTTTGGTCTTGATATTGATTTTTAATTAAAATTATTTGATATTATTTATAATTATTTAGTGTGCAGATATTTCTCTATATATAGTATTTTAGTTGTTTCCTATCAGCCACTTAGTATTGATATTTGTTGTCATGCTCGCACGTTTTCGTCCGTGTTTTATGCAGGTGAAAACCCGTTGTTTTTGAAAGATTTTATTCTTTCAGGAAGTGTTTATTACAAGTATCACATAAAGTTCTTACGTATTTTTTGTAAATTTGGATAATAATGTGTTTTCTGCTCTTTATTTACCATAAATCAATAGTTAAAGTAACGTCTGTCTTTCCAAAGCTGATTATAATCAAACATATCAATTTGGGGCAACCGCGGACACTTTCTCGGGGAAATCACGCACAACTTTATAATGTATTGAATTGCCTCGGGATTCATTTTTTCATATATTTACTTGGTTTTTCTTATAACATTCTATAATTTTAGGAGCAGATTCTGAATATGACAGCCTAAAATTGTACTGATTTAATGTTTGAGATGTTCATTTTCTTTTCTTTTTTTATAAGTTGACGAATCTATTGTATTTTAACTTCAAATGAATATATGTAAATAAATTGCATTTTATTTCTTTATTTGTTTTGTTTGAAAAATTTTGACCACTTTCTAGCTGTCCCGTCGTTGCTCCAGGTACTTTCTGCTATTAACCCTCTCCATAAGGAAATACTGGACACTGTTATCTAGTGTTTTGGGGAGGAATGTTATACTTTTTAATGTCCTGTACCATATGAAAATTAATAAATTAAAGTATCAATTGATTTAAAAATGATCCAAGTTTTTCCAACGGATCTTGTGATAAGGACTGGAAAAAATCCCGTCCTCCATTCCGCTCTACATAGGCATATTTACTGTATACAAACAAGCATACATAAGTTTATAAGCGAATCTTTTCGAATTTGGTTAGTAAACAGAAGAATTTAATGTAAAATTAATATTTATTAGAGAAACTATTTAATAGATTAATCACGAGAATTATCAGCTTACAAAAAGCAATTACTTATTAAATTATATTAATCAAACAAAATTATATATAATTTATTTCTTAAATATTATTTTATATTATAAAAAGTTTTTAATTTATATAACATATAGAGAAATGTAGAGATTTTTAATGATTTACAAAGCTCCGTATCGATATTATCTTGATATATTAATTAATTATTAAGTTATAATTCCATCTAAGTGTCTGTAAATGTTTCAGGTATCGATATTTACTTCTATACTTTTAAATGGTGTTGGAAGTTTTCCCTGTAATGGATTTGTTACAGAGAGAGAGTTTCTGTATCGACTTGACCACATCAATATATATCACTATGATCACAAGGTACATATAAGGTTCACGTTCAATTTTATAACATTATACAATTTTAATTATTGTGTATTACAATATCATTACAGTTAATTCATTAAGTATTAAATCTTTTTTGAAATTATTAAAAATTTTAAATATAATTGAAGATCTTGGGACAGATATATGTTAACTTAGTTCTTTTGTTGAACATTGGTGAATTTCTACAAACGTATGGGAGATATTACCAGACTCTTGACTCACATACTAACCTATAATATCATTAATCACCTGTGAGCTGTCGTAAAATACAGAGAAAATTCAGAACTTTAAGGTGTTTTTCGTAGAAACTTGAAAAAATGAGGTAACATGTTCTTACTTCAAGCTCTTCGATTTGTATGATGAATTGAAAACTAATAATTAAATACATTAAATAATAATTATTTCAACGTTTCTTATAATCATTAATTTAAACACTAGTTGATCAAACATCTGATTATTTTCAATAACAACATATATACTATACGTAAATTCTACGATGAAAGGCTAATGTTTAGTTTGCATTAAAAACTTTGTTCTTAATATAATGTAAAGTAATATTTTACAAATTTAAAAATAATGACAATTAAAGATTTACTTTAATTTATAATTTAATTTAGTTAATGAATATCTTTACTTGATATTAATTAACAAGATACAACCTTAATAAACTTCAAATCACATAAGTTATTTTTACACAACTTTCAAACCTTAAAGAAATGTTGTGTCGAAATATGGATTTATCATTATTTCTAGCTTCCAACGTTTGCTTTTCTTTATTTTTTATTTTATTTTTGCTTTAAATATGCAAATTTGAAGTCAACAATAGCAGAGAGAGTAAAATATAGACAAATAGTAATTGCATTAAAGAATCAACTTAAAGATAGTTGAAATAATAATAATTTTTCTTGTATCTATTCTATAAATTATCCCAAAACCTTTGAACAAATATCTTACATTAATAATCAATAGTAATGAATAAAACTGTTTAATCTATACCAAAGTTTTCATTTGTTGACCCTATGAAGTACTAAAATTCTATATATTGTGAATAAAAAATTTCTAACACTTTATTTCTTAATTGCTATATTATATTTTAAACAGCATAATTTTACTACTTTTTCTTTATACTTCCGTGACATAAATGGGTAATTACTACTAGTATAATTTAACGTTAATAATTCTAATTATTATTTTTATTCTAAACTTAAAATCATAGTACTAAACGTCTTGTTTAATCTATTGATCGAATGAAAACAAGTAGACACAATTTTTCTAATTAAATTTTTTCTTAAAAAATATTTTAATCTGACAAAAGATAAAATTTACGTATGTATTAATTTAAATAAAATTGATAGATAAATTGTATTTTCTAAATATAAATAACCATTATTTGTCTGTTATCAGTATAATCTGTTTCATTTAAAGGAACAGAGAATTTCGACACAATAAAGACAGCCGAAATCTTAAAATAAAGCTAGTTTGTCCCGAACTCTATAAATAAACTCCGAAGGGACGAATACTCCTAATCTTTCATTAAGAAAAAACAAATGTACAGATTGAGAGTGATATATTACTGTAGTTTTCTTTACACTTTTTTATTTTTTAATACAAATTGAAATCGTTTAGCAAACAAAAGAAAAATAGTTCTGCTCCTCACAAAGATTGGAAAGAAATGAAAATCAAACTCTTGGAATTGTTTTTATTTTGATAAATTTCTGTAGTGTCCACAATTTTAATTCAAAATTTCTTAAATTCTTATTAAATGCCATCAATACTCTGCTGTAAAAATAATTTTTATGTTTTAATAATGCTAAAAATTAATATGGTTCATTTTTTATGTAAACAATAAATGTGTATACTTGATCAGTAGACACAAAGATAAAATTTTATATAATTAATAAATATTTTTTAAATTATAAAAGATTTTTGTCCAAGTTATAAAAACTGAATTTTAATATAAAGCATAACCGAGATATATTTTAAGAACGATTAAAATCGGTTTCGAACAGCTGCATTTTAACATCTATAATTCAATTGCTCCATCGGAAACTAGCTTCATGAATGAGCCAACCGTATTCTAAAGCAATTTTAATTGTTTTTAAAATAATCTTAAAGCTATATATATTGGTTATGGGCCACCTAGTATATAAGTTTAATTTTATAACAGAATTAAATCCACATATGTTTAAGAGTTAAGTAATTTTTAATTAATTTTTTTTTTATCGATCTGAATTCAAGGATGATTATTCGTTTTTACATTTTATTTTGGCTATAAAACTATAATTCGAATTTTATTTAAAATTTTTTATCAATGAAAAGCGTGTTTTAAACCTTTAAATCTGCAATAATAACAGTGATTAAAGAAATTTAGTTGTAAAAAGTTCAAATATAACTTCTTTAAAAGTTAAAAATCAATGAATATAAATCTTTTAAAAGAACATAAACCTACTTCATCTTGTTCTCTTTTTATAGAACGAGAACTGTTCCAGTAATTGAATTGAAAGGACATAAAAAGAATTTTAAATATTTTATATAGGGCAGTTTACGCAATATTAGAATTAGAAATAAGCCTGTAAAATTGTTCTAATCTAAAGTTAATGTATTGGATCGATTACTTTTATTTAGTACACTAAAAAATTAGTTTATTCGTTTACAATAGAAAACTGGAGGCAGAATACTATTCAAATAAATATAATTTGAGTAGGCATAACTTAAATAATCTTAAAAATTAAGTTAAAAAGTTAATAAATAATATCGAGGCCCCCATTTATATACATTATAGTAATTAATTAATTTTTGATACATTTTAAAACATTTTTTTTTTAATAATTAAAATCGTTTTAAAATATTTATTTAGAGCAACGAACACGAGCCAAAAATGAATTTACGTAATTAAAAACCATGTGATATTAAATGCAATCATTAAATATAATCATTGTTTAATAATTGTTTTAAATTATTTAATTACTCTCTGATTAAATTAATTATTGTTCAATTATTATTCTGTAAATTGGTTAATTAGTAATCAATTTATGTTATTGCAGCAATATAAAAATAGATAAAAATGTATAAATCTTTTTTCAATTATCGATATGAAAATGTCTGTAGAATATTATATGCCAGTATATTAAGTTAAATATAGATCTTTCCAAGAAATTTAATTTCTTCGGAAATAATTTAAAGAAAGAAAAAAGAAAATTATATATATATACATATATATAAAGTAAAATAATTCTAAAATATTGGAATCAATATAATAATATTAATAAATTTATTTAAACTAAAATTCTATTTTGCTTTAATTGCTAACACGACTATAGATTTTAGGTCTTAAATCAATAAAAAAAATTACTAAATGTAACCAGTTATGCAGTAAAGATCTTTCAGATGTCGAGAGTGACCCGATCTACTTACTCTTTTTCAGGTCCTGTGGTATATTTAAAAATCAAACAGCGTTAAATATTGTATTATATTTTTTAAAATTATAAAATTTATCAAGAAATAAATTATTATTATTATTTAATAATTCATAGACTGAATAATTTTAACGAACGTTTTGAGGTCCCCCTCATAGTTAGTCTCTGGTCCCTCTTATTTATGAGGGGGACTAGAGACTAACTTTATTATTTTGGTAAAAATATTTTACCAAAATAATAAAGTAAAATATTCTAAATATATAAAAATGTTTTTTTTTTTCGTTAGAAAATTGTATATTTGATATTAAGCTTGACAAATTACGACATCGACGATGTTCGTGACAACTGCTATCAAATATTTTAGTAAATGAAATTTTAATAAGTATTTTATTATTATTATTTCTGACGAAATATTAAGAAAAGCTTTAAATTTTTAGAATTATATTTATACATTTTAGTTACAACTCTTAACCTTTTGAATATAATATTTGCAAGTAGTATACTTAAATATGTTGTCTGTATTTTTTCTAGCAAAATATATATAAAATTAAAGTTATCAACTTAAATAATTTATGTACACTTAATCTATATACATTTAATATTTAACATTTAAAAAGTAATGTAAAGAAAAAATTATTAAATTAAATATGGAATATAAACTAATAAAAATAAATGTGATAAATTAATATATATTAATTACATTTTACTATTTTTTTTAAATATTTATTGATCAACATTCGAGTATAAATCTATATATATTAAAGTTATACAAGAAAAATGATTAAAAAATTAACTTACCTTTCAATTAATTTTCCTTTGTTGTATTATTTATAACGTTGTATGAAATACATTATTCAATTCACAATTTATAAGGCAAAAGGCATGGTAGGTCTAACAATAATTTAACTTTTATAATAAATAATAATAATTAGTAATTAATATCAACATAACAGCAAAATTCTTATCTATAAAAATATTGTTACTGTACACGAACATCATAAAACTGATCAATCGGTTACGATATGAATTCTCCTTTTCACAGCCGTTCTCATCTTCGTAACATTGCAAGATAAAAACTACAAATATTAGATTAGCAGCGTAACATTACATCAACCAAGAAAGACAGCTATTTTCAACATATGCAACGCAATAAGGAAATACGTAAATATTGACGTCACGAAGTCCATATTCCCACTGGCACACAATAATTTTCTCTGCAAAAATTGATACTTGGCTTCGGTCCATGTCATAACTTTTACTCAGATTAACTCGTAAAAATCTGGTTAAAAGTTATCGCGTGTTTTGATTAGTTTTAATTCAAATATTTGCAAACACCTTAATGTTATTATCGTGTAATAGTTTGTAAAAGTGGTATTAAAATTGTTTAAATTTTCTTCTGTACGTTTAAATAACTCTTAAATTGTAAAATAAATACAGAAAATTAGTAGAAATTTTAAAATGTATTTTCTTATTTTATTTTTTATTTTTTATTTATGTAAGTAAGCGATTAACATAGATTTTAATTTATTTAAAATGTAAAAAAAGTTTAACTTTTATAATAACCTCGAATTGTTCGGTTTAATAAAGCTTGACGCGTTTTCACATAACTTGTTCAATGTTATCATTTCTTAACATTATTATACCTTGATTGAACGCAATTTATCATTCGAAAAGGGTGAAACAGTGGCTCCATCTCTTGCGCATTTATAACACTAAAGATAGGTATTCTATTGGTCAGTTGCGATCGCTGACGTCATTAATGCCAAACCAAGAGTACTATACAAAGATAAAGTATCATAATAATATCTCCACTTCTAGTCAGACGTCAAAGTACTTCTGCTTTGTTTAATGCATAAAGGTAAGATTTGTTCATTTTCAATTCACATTTCAATTACGTTTTCTTTTTTTACAATTTAACGCATTAGCAAAAATCCATTAATTATTCACCATCTTTCGAACTAAAGTATTAAACGTTAACTTATTTGCGAAGTACAAAATATAAATAAATGTTTGGGAATTTTTTTATTAGCCGCTGAATTATTCTCTCTTCGATATTAGCTGATGTAAAGTGATAAAAATTTCATTTAGATTGTAAATCTGATGGTTTTTCTGGAGAAAAATCTCTCCCCAAAACTCCTCTGTAATAATATAATATTTATATTTTTCGCTTGTTCTTAACTACTGAAATTAGCACCAACCAATAGGATTCTTTTCAAGTTTATTTTAAGCGATCTGTCAAAATGTCCGATAGTTCATTACAAGTTAAATCTCCCTCTTCATTAAAGTTTCTTCCTTCTTTATACAAGGAAAAGAAATTTACCAACCGGTCACCAAGGGGTCTTTTTCAATTAATTAACCTAACCGAGAATTACATTTAATATAAATACTTTCCTTGATCCCCGGTAGTGAAAATTTTATTCAATTTTTTGACTTCCGTCATCTCGTCGCTACAGGAATTCAAATTAAATCTTAAGACAAAAAAAGTTGATTAAATGTTGCATAATATATATAAATTTTTAAATGGGTTTTTAATTTTAATCTAAAAGAAACAAAATTATTTCATTCAAATAAGGACTTGTGTTAAAATATGATTTAATTTTGTTTTTTTAGACATTGCGTACAGGCATATTTAAACTTATATACTGTATATATTCATAATTTATTTCCATTATTGTAATTTGTAGCATAGTATAGCTTAGTATATTCTGTTGTTTTGTCTAACATTTTAAGGTTAAATTTGAACATTTTTAGTGAATTTAAAGAAAAATCTGTTGAATAGTTTGTGACAAACACTTCAATTATGTTTGCAAACCACTCTGTCGAACGTAAAAAGTTTCATTTATTCAAAAATAATGGATAAATATTTGTATAGATCACGTTTAAATTCGACAAAACGTTTCCAAATAAATAAATACAATAAACTGATTTAGAAGTATTTTAGCGTGTTTATTCTTGAAAAGCTATAAATGATCTTTATGGTTATTAAAGTAACATTTTAAAAAGTAAAAATATGAATTTAAACTTCAAAAAAAAAAAAAAAACATTAAATTTTAAAATATATAGTGGCTTCAATTTGAGTTAGCATCTGATAGAAGTTTATTAACATAACTCTTTCTACATTGAATAATAAAATATTATAAAAGAAGAGTAACGTATATTTTTGTATAAATAAATTATAAATGTATGTAAATTGTATTTCTAATAATTTTAATAAGTTATACAGTCTTTAAGTCAATAAATAAATAGCTCTATTTAAAGATAATTTGCTTGTTAAGTCTATTATTTCTTATAAAATTTATCTACGAAAGAGTATTAAGTTTCAAGATATTTCTAATTTTAATATAAATTAGCAAAGTTATAAAGAACTTTTATATTACAGGAAAAATTTAAAATTCATTTTAAAATGCTTGTTTCTGTAATCCAACTGCTTAGAACATTTGCCAAAATTTCAATGTTTAAATAAAACTCGTGTAATATAAGTATATTCGATGACATATTTTCAAGGATAAAACTTTATTTGATTAACTATAAATTCAAATCGGATTTTTTTATAATTACATATATTTAATAAGATATTTTAATCAACAAAACAAACGAATTCATTCGTTGTAATTTTACGTATAAGCATAATTATGAAATAGCTTAGAAGAAACTTTTTGGACATTGAAAATGAAGAAACTCTTCATTGGTCTACTGAAATTAACTCTTACAAAATTTACGATTAAAATTCTGCAAGAAGATATTTATTAATATTAAATAAATGATAATTAAAAAAGAAGAAAACTTTGGGGAAAAATAAATTAATTATTACAGATCGTAAGAATGGTTTTCATCCATGAAAACGTAAGAGGACATTTTGCGTGCCATTAAAATATCGGAAGAGTGATTATCGAAACGACATCAGCACGCCTACAAACAAAAGGAAGTGGACCGCAATCTATTAAGGCAACCTCAAAAGCTGCCATTCGATAATATGACTCGATTTCACGCTAAGAGGATGATAATCGGGTCTGAATTGTTGTCCTTCTTGCATGGTAGGATGCAATATTTATTGAGTCTTAATAAGGATTGACGGTTGTAGTTCTATTGGCTCGTATTTACACTCATCTGTTGTTGTCGTTTTAATTTTCTACGCACCAATGTGTTAAACTATGAAGAGAATTTACAAACTTTGCCTCAATCGAAACTCCAAGCAGATGTTTCTGCGATGACATAACGCTTATCCTGATCGCATCGATTTAATAATTTTTAGTGCTTCGATCCTAATACATCGAATAACCTGAATTTAATGTTTATAGACCACTTTTTTATATATACGTGTGTATGTCTTTTTCGCGAAGAAACTAGATAAGCTACTTGTTACTCTTACAAATGCATAGTCTCTACCTTTTCCACATTTCGTGCTTTATCGTAAATCTAATAGTAAAATATTTTTCTGTTCTATGCGATTTTATTCTATTTTTGATACAGTTTAAAAATTTTATATATATTAAAAATATATATATATAATTTATTTTGAAACAATTTGTTTTATTTTTTATTATAATATATATCAATAAGAAAATATGTGTTTTTAATAAAATATTGATTATTAAATCATATTATTCTATGTAAAAACTAAATATTTTATAAATTATATATTAAATATATGAAATTTTCTTTCAGTTTCAGCTATGTACTTGTCTTTGGCTGTTCTCTGTTTTCTCATTTATTCTTCCAGCGGCTCTATAGAAGAATGGAGCCATTTGATGGATGATGACGTCACCGATATACCTTATCGATCGTTTCGGAACAAGATGGCCAAAAGAGTCCTCAGCATTTTTACTCAAAACACACCATTTGGTTTAAATCGAGGAGGAGGCGACATCCCGCGCCTTTCGGGCTTTTTCAGGACGTCCAATTTGGGCAGTATGTTGGGAAACCGACGTCCTTTCGGCAACCCTCTACGTTGGGGATAGAAATTGTGTCGGACACTTCGGGATTTAACTGTAATAATTAAACTTATATCGAATATTTTATCTTCGTGTGTTATTATGATCTATATACATTTTTAAACAAAAAATATTCGATGGCATTAATTTTCTTTTATTTAAAAAAAATCAAGAAAATGATAATTCTATCGCACATAATATACATTAAATACAGTATTATTGTATATAAATATAAGTGAATAAATTAAATTATGTTAATTATTTTGTTTTAATTTTAAAACAAATATATATATTTGCCATATTCATATACTAAACTTTTCTTTCTTTTTTTTTAATTGAATGAATTTTTGACTGATGATTGTTAAATATTTCAAATGAATTTTAAATAAAATTGTAAAATATTAACACATGATTTGTGCTGAATAAGCAGGTATTTTTAAAATAAACTTCGTAAACAGAAGAATTTATTTTTAAATGAAATTTGAGAATTATGAAAAATTTTCAATGCTCTAAAGTCATTAAGCACATAAAAGAACGACAAAAAATACTTAAAAATAAATAATTTTTACTATAAAAAATAATAACAAGTATTTTCTTTAATTAGTGTTGTTTCAAAGTTTAAATATATATTGGATTAGAAAACGAGCAATTATTTATTGCGACATCGTCACAATACCGGACTAAAAATTTTAAATCATATTTTTAATTTATTTAATTTAAAATATACGCTCTCCACCTCAAATTAGTAGTGGCTTGCCCCTGTACATCATACTTTTCCTTTAACAGTAGAGTCATGTCGGTCATCTATCTAACACTTTTCAGGGGAAAATTATTGAATTGAAATAACGTAACTTCCGGTTTATATCGGAAATTATTATATACTTAATCGTGACCTCCTGCCCCCAAGGTTTCCATATTTGTTCTCTTCTTTCATCTATTTAACTCCATTCTCGAGATTAAGGAAAGATAGAAAGACGGACGACAGTATGAATTTATAGGCTTACAATTTTTTCCAAATTGCAGCCTAATTAAGATTAAGAATAAACATTCCGAAACAGTTAACTCTTAATAAAAAATAAACGTCATTAACATAAATATTAAATAATAACGTAATAAACAGACATTAAATGCAAACTAACGAAAATAAACTTATATAAAATTACTTCAACTACTATAATATAATTTATATTAATTGTAACTTTCGAATGATTCCATTCTAAAAGCTTGAATTCTAAGTATAAATTATTTAAAGTTATATAAAATAAATAAATACGATTGATCAAAATGGAAATAAAAGTAGAAAGTTTTCCTTTCTTCTAAATTTCTTATACCAAAATAAATGTTCAATACTCTATACTTCAAGCATTATGAAATCCAGCAATAATAATCCATCGCGCGTTATTTTCTGGTGAAAACAAGCCTAAAGTTTTATATCTTTTCCGTTCATACAACATATAAACCGAATTTACAATAATATCACAACAGGATATATTTGTTTTTATTCTAAAAACTAACAACATTTTCTTGTTTTGATTTATTTTTGGTGAAGAGAACTTCTAAGTCTTATTGCCTTTCCCATACTCTTAATTGAAATATCGTTTTAACACGTTTTAATTGTTAACAGAATAAATTATTTACTGTCTTAATAAATTTTTTCACATTTTCACGTCACTACAACTGATTCTGTAAATTTAAATCACACGATTTCAGGCACTTTGAAATCCGTGGAGTAATGAAATTTAAAGTGTTTAATATAGTAGAAACGAGCGTAAAACAGAAGAATTAATAATAAATTAATTAAACACAGAATATTTTCACTATTTAAGTGGCGTAAAATCTCTCAATTCGCTTTTATTTTCAGCTTTTGTTAATGAAAATAGATTTTTTTTTTATCTTTTCCATCATCGCGCAATAACGAGTTAAATAGGATTTTCTGATCGACACGATGTTTGAATAAGAAATTAGAAACTGAATGATGGAAAATTAAATTTTGGATATTATTCATCGAGTTTATTATATTATTATAGATGATGTATAAATTTTAAGCCATTAAATTTAAGAAAACTCGCGAGAATGCATTTAATGGAATAATAAAATCTGCATAAACGAAACGAAATAGTCCGTTGAGGTTTTTTTCAAATCGTCTTTAAAATTTAATTCTGTCTGGGTTTCTTAATTTCAGTAAATGATTTAAAAACTCGATGGAGTTGATGGGATGAGGCAATGCGACAGTGGGAGACTTATGACTTTATATAGAAAATTGGCTCCTATTTAAGTTAGGTGGAAAACACGAAGAAAGTCCGGGAAACTTCACGTTGTTCAGGCATGAACCCCCTACTAAATATCAGTGTTCAGTATCACTTGGCCTTTTCGGACTTGATTAAAAGTAGGCTAATACTAATAATGTATAATAAAACAGATTTCTAATTAATTATAACAATTTTTAGTTCCTCAAAATATTAATTTCGAATGTTTTAATTTTAAGATTACGATGTAGTTTTGAAATATAAAGATTTTCAGTTTAAATAATTATAGATAATATTATTATTATTTTTTAAAATTTATTAATAATTTTATTTCAAATAAAGATCTCACAGAATAGATTAATTTATGAAAAAATAATTACGTAAAATCATTTATAATAATATAAAATAAATTTGTCGTTCGATTACATAAATGATTACAAATATTTATCAATAAAAATTTATATTACATTTTTTCTATAGGTTTTAATTTAATTTTACACTTAACAAAGTTTTAGAAGTGGGTTAAAACGTCGCCATTTTATCCGAACTTCTTTCAAAAGGATTGAAAACATCGAAGTTGTATTAACTTTTAAAGAAAAAAAACTGTTTAGAATAGCTAAACATATTTTTTTCTTTCGTGATATTTTTTTTTATTGGGTTACTTTTGTTTCAGACACGATCTGAGTTATGCTCGTTAGGGAAAAGATGGCTCTATTGTCTTTAACTCTGTATGAGTCTCCTGATTTTCTATAGCATAGGTTATTTTTTTTCTACAGCTATAATTATGATTCCATTCGAAATACGAAGTTTATTCCTGTTTAAAATCTGTTTGCGTTAATGACAAAGTTGTAAATCAAAAACAAATGAGGGTGAAAATCTTCAAAACCTAACCAAGAAAATAATAGTAATAATTTAAATATTTTTCTGCTTCTTTAATTTTAATATAAGATGCTGTTATAATAATCCAATGTAAAAATGAAATAATAGAACTCTTATTAAATATCAATTTTTGCTAATTTATTCAATTCTTTTTATCTTTTAGCAAATAAAAAAGTAGAACGTATAATTGATCTTTATAAATTTTGTGTGAATTAAATCTATTACTTTCTAGAAACAAAATTAATTTATAATTAGATGGATATTCTATTAATCTTTATTCGATCTTTGAAAACTATAAATTTGTTTGAATTTATATATTCAAAATTACGAATCGTATATAATATTCTCCCTAAATAGAATACATAGATCTAAAAAAAATACATTCCTCTCCAATGACTGTATTATGCACAATCTTCATGGATTGAATATCATTATACTTATAATAATAATAATATGAGATCTTTCTGTAGGATTTTATAAAGAAATATTATTTGTTATATAAAATTTGTATAAAGATCAGATATTATGTTTGTGAAGTTAATAAAATTTAAGTATATAATGTTTTCTTTATAACTTATTTGTAAATAATGTAAGTTTATATTCTTTTGTTTAACTTCAGTCGTTAGACTAGAAATTAAGTTTTATATTTTACATAAATTACCACAATTAAAAAATATTGTATAAGAAAAATTGAGGACAAGTTTCCAATTGACTATCCTCTTTTACTCGGGAATAAAGTGTTTGATTCCGCCTGTGAATTGTGACCCATTAGTTTGGATATTGTTATAGAGTAATAAAATATTCATTTTAATGCATATCTTTTGCAATTTATATTTTTAAAATTATAACACGATTTCTGTAATAATCTTAAATGAAAAAAAAAACACTTTTAAATAATAATAATAATATTCTTCACTGAAATATATTAGAAATCATTTATTTAAAAAAATACGTAATTATTTAAATTTTAATGTATCGTCAAGTGACTAAGAATTTAGAGCAATTAAACATTTAAATCTTCTACGTGAATTACGCAAGGCGATCCTAAAAAATGAATTTATATATATTTAAAAGAAATTTATTATTTCTTTTAATAATGTTTTCAAATAAATTAAAACGATAAACCGATGTCTAAATGCAATGTTTATACTGAGATATTGATGCTTTGGATATCTCATCTTATTGAAAACACAGAGGATCTCGATAACAAAATACATCATTTTTCAACAAACTTTTTGTGAAAAGAAAAGACGAGAAAAAAGATAATCTTTCACCTCTTTTAAGTAATTCGATCAATCATTTTTTGGAACAATTCTTGAACTATTTCACACCAAAAAAAACTGCTAAATAATTACCTCATATACATCTTCTTCATTCATCCAATTATTGTCTGTCCTATCCAATTATTGACTCTCGCCAGAATTAAAAAAAATTCCGAGTATTATCGCAAAGTTATCGAATTAATTAATAATTTAAAAATTTTATTAGATATTTCCAATGCACTGAAATAAATATTAATTGTTTTCGGTTCTTTCTTCTTTTAATGAACTTAAGAAAGTTGATAAAAAATAAACAGATTGCACTTCTATCCGAATCCCTTTATGCAACTTTAATCCTACTTTATATCACAATAACAGGATTTAATTGCATAATTTAATATAAAATACTTCATTAATTTTCAAAGGAAGATTTAATCGTTAATTACGATGAACGTATCTTTACTTTATTTACGTTTATTAATCATTAATAATATTTCTGCTTTATTTAATGAGCATTAAATGTTATTAATTTACATTTTATCATATGTAGGGACGGTCAAAGTTTTTAATAAATGAAAAAAATGACTTCAGCGACACATCCGGGATGCTTGTCAGAAATCAATATCTTTAATTTTCATTTAAATTATTTTAAACGATACATTTAATTTAATTTCACATTTTTCCATCACATTTTCAACAGTTTAATACAGTTCTTTATTTTTTAATTCGATTAAACGCAAATATTTTTAAAATTATTAATTTTATTCGTAAATATTTATGTAAATTAAACAGAATTTAATTTGTATATCTGTACTTTATTTAATCTATTTACAGAATAAATATTTTAAAAGAGATCCATTTAACTATCGTTGTATGTATATAAGTTATGTAAATATATATAATGATCTGTTCACGTAATTTGTTCATCGTTTTCTCATATAAATAAAAACTATAAATATAATTAAATGTTCGAATTAACTACCGTATGTAAGAAATGTAGGGATAAAATCACATCCGTCAGTCAACTAAAAGTTCAGCCATGAAAAAATAGAAGTATTTATCCCCATCGAAAAGGTAAGCCAACCGGTCTTGAGTTAACATCACTTGCAACTGGTTGTACAAAAGTATTTTCGGAGGGAGATTTCCAATATGCCAGAAACGACAATGCTCTTTTAGTTTTGATATCTTGATGGATGAACTTCCATCTCCTATATAAATTCAACGAAGGGTTTTCTGCATTTCCAATTTTTGAATACGATACTCGATGCATTCCATTTACAGTCCTTTCGGAATTGAGGATCATCGTAGACGTCATTAAACAGATGAGCAACAGCGTCAACGAATGTAGGGAATACGCCAACATAACTGTAATTAAATGAAATAGATACATATATATTTATATATCAGGTTATTATCATATCATAGTGGAATTTTACAAAAGGAAACAGAGATATTAAATACGAAATCGAGTAAAAATATTATTACAACAGAGATTTATACAGTAGAAGTACAAAATTAAAACGGGCGCAAAATGTAAAGAAATATTATTCTTCCAACCTATATTTCATCGGTAATAATATGTGCATTAGTGGTTACGATGATAGAAATCTCAGTCGAGTGAAGAGTATTAAACAGAGATTACTTTGTGAATAGGACGTCGTTCTATTGAACGCTTGGCTATAAAGGATGACTAAGAGTTTGTTTGTTATGTAAATTCCTTTTCACTTAAAAAAATAATAATAATAATAAATATATGCAATTTTCATCTTTTTCTTTCATTAATAAAAATGTTCCGTCAAATGGATATTTTTATTGTAATAATTTTTACAGTTGAGCAAGAATATAAACAGTTTTAAAGATGCAGTCGAATCTAATTAAAATAATCGCAATAAATTCTAAGGCCAGTTTAAATTTAGATTGATATTTTAATTAATAAATTGTTATTTAATTGTATATTGTGTATATTAAATTTCAGATGTATACTTTTATAAAATTATTCGAAATAGACCAGTCACGTACAGAGTTCTTCGAAAAAATGTTATCATTAATATGGATGTAACTTGTTCTTTGCATACTTCTCCATCATATGCAATTGTGAATTTAATAAAGTACGGTTCTACAACCCTGCCATACATGTGTTAACATTTTTCGAAGCCACCTTGTAATGGATAAAAGATAAAAGTCTATAATTTAGAGAGTAATTGAAAATATGAAAATATTCTAAGAAAATTATCTATTTTAAGTGAGCATTTACTAATTGATATAAACACACACATAAAATATGTATATTGAAAGAAATTAATTTAGGTTATAAAGAATATAAGGAATTTGGTTATGTTGTAAAGAAAGTAGGTTATAAAGGGAAGTAAAGATGAATTTTAACTCGTACTATATCATGAATTAAACAAATATCAACAACTTTACATAAAAGTAATAAAAATTAAGTAAATTCTATTGATATAAATTTGACTATTAAGATTGAAATTTTGATATCAAATTTTATATCAATAGAATCTGATCTTAGAAATGGCAAATTGAAAACCTATTTTTCTCATAATCATAGAATGTTTTTCTCGACTAAGAATTGCAAAATTACATAAAGAATAAAATAAAATGAATATATAAGTAAAACCAAAATTGAAGAGCTTTTCAAATGTAGAATTTTAACCATGGTAACATTTTTGACAAAGTCTATGCATATTTTGTTCGACAACTCCTTTTAAATTTATTTATTACATGAAAACTCCTAAGCATTTTTTTTAACTTCAGGTGTTAAATTTCTTTTTATAATCTAAAGAATTAAAATTAAATATAAGCGTAGTTCGTCGATAGAAAAATCATTATTATGCTTCGATCGAACTTGAAGAAAATATATAACTTATTCAACGATAATAACTTTATTTTTTATAAATTCTTTATTCTTTTTTATCTTACGTTTCCATAGAAGCCCGTTACATCTATTATCTCCTCGTTTCTAAGTCATAAAAAGTAATCTTTTATAAATCGTATCGTATCACTTAACAACGGGAAAACAAAAAAATTAAATTGGAAATTCTTAACATTTTAATTTATTTAAATCTAAAATGTTTAATTTTAAAGTTATTATCGAAAAAAATGTTAACTGTTTTATTCTATTAAGAAAAGATTTTAATATAAAGTAAAATATTCTATTATCTAACCTCGACTTAACACTACTTTGGGCGAAGGGTGCGTTAAATCGAGGTTTTATTCTATTAACTAGTCAATTATATTAAATGGAAATTAAAATTTATTTAAATATTATAATTAAAATGTTTTTTTATTAAGTAAATAATGTCATTTTAACTATTTGTAATTTATATACTTACAAATTCAAAGAGTAAAACAAAATATTAAATGTTATTTAGAAGATTTGTAGGATAAAATATAAAATTTGCAAATAAATACTTTTAAATAGTAGGTGGGTGTACTTCAATACTTCTAAGGCTTTTTTTTAATATGCAAATTCCACGAAATTATTCGGATATGAGACATTTTTCGTTCAATAATAATTATATGTAAATTAAAATAGTTCCAACGTGTCAGCATACAATATACTAATTAAGATGTTTGTCATTCCACTTCAATTATCGGATGTAATAACAGCAATACCTAAGTGAATAAATCACTAAAATAATTGTTAATTTAAACACATTTCATTCAAATTTGTAAGTTTCCACTTGCTTCCGTTTTATCTGTCGATCCATCGAAATTATTCCTGCTTGTAATTTTGTTCAGCAACAACTGAACCTTAGTTTTGATAGAAAAAAAATTCCTTTTACATCACTTTTTTTCTTTTTCATCTCTGAAAACGTCATCATCAGCTGCATCCAGCCATTCCTATTTCATGTTTTCAGATTTCACAATTTACTTTTTTTTTTCTTGTTTACTTTAGTAAAATATCTTTTGTCAGCAAAAAGTACTAGTAACAAATAACTTGACTTATGAAATATATTGAGAAATATTTAACCATTTATTTAATTATTGTATATTGATATATATTGGCATACGTATGGGAGATGATGTGGATGTTGGATCCGCCAAAAGCTGTAGGAATAAAATTTAAACTAAAAAATTTATAAAAATAAATAAATAAACGGTACTTCACGGAATGCTTTAGTTTTTCTTTATTCTGATTGTACTTTTTATTGATACATCCTCCTACATCGCCCTTAGGCCACGTATATTGTCGATGAATGTAATACTTTGGTAAAAATAAATATCTTTTCCTTTCAGTATTTAATTTATTTCGAAGTTTAAATAATTGCATAAATAAATATTTTTAAAATGGTTAAAAAGTTTTATTAATTAAAAACAAAAAATAAATTTATAATGATTTTTAAATAACCATTAAATATTTATTTCGTTACAAAAATCTTACAGTATTTTATTTTCAAGAAATAAAAAAAACATTAAATCCTCTAATAGACGCCCGGGCATCTATTGGACAGAATATGCTTAACTATCCGGCCTATATACGAAGTCCAGCATCTAAATACATTCTGGCAGAATTCCTCATCCAAACTAGTAATAAAAAAGTGAAAAATACGGTTTAACATTCTTTCCATCATATTTCCCCACCCGTTTTAGCCTAAATAATGAAAATTGCGGGTAATTCACAAGAACTATTTCTTTTTATTTAAAATAAAAGCACACTACTATACAACATTACTACCCCAAGCATAAAGTTATTACGATATTAGCTACTTTTCATGAATTTTTTCAGCATGGATAAAGGTAGAAAAATCTTTACCCATGACGACGCGGTTATTTTTCTCTCATTGTTCACGGATCCAGTGTAGAACCTTTTCTACTTCTCTGGTCTTGCGCCCTCCTCCTGTCAGCCTCTTTGCTTTAATCTTATTCTTTATGGTCTTAAGGGTGTCACGTTTGCTCCTCCACTCACCAATCCCTTCGGATGCACTTTGAATTTTCGCGCTGCTGCTTCTCCGGAGTATTATTTTGCTTACGTAACTGCGTTCAGTTTGAAGACAACGCTGAATTACACGTCTCGACATCTAGTTCACTGATCTGTGTAAAGTGAAGAATTCGAAATAGAAAATACAGGAAGATGCGCTCACTCAGGCATTATCTGGTAAATAATGCTTGAGTAGGCGCATCTTCCTGTGTTTTCCAGATTCTTCAGTTGTGCCTTATGCCATAGCAAAAACATTTTTCACGGATTTTCACAGGAAAATTACCACAGCACGCACAGAACACGCTGCGCTTAGGAATTTAACGACACCCGCCGTCTATTGCAATAGTTTAAACTAAATAGCAGACGTTTATTGGAGGATTTGCTTCTATTTCATTGTTTTAAATCTGATTATTAATAACACACAGTATATGATTATAAGAATTAGATACTTTGATTTACAAATTGCATGATTTTATAAAAATATTTTTTTACACCATTATAACAGAATGCCATTAAATTTATAAATATGTAAAGAATTTTTTAAATGAAACATCTTATATTCAATAATATTTTATCTCAATTTTATTCTTGATTTTGCAAAAATGAATATATTTTTAATTGAAAAATCTTCACTGTTGTAGCCTAAGTTAAGAAAAATTTTTTTCTATTTAAAATATGTTTTTAAAAGTAATACATATTAATTCTGTGATTTTTTTCTGGTGTGTAGTGTTATAAAAAATAATGAAAATTATACTAAGTTTGATTTTTAATATTGTCACCAAAGCGAATCCCATTCAAATAATTAAGTTCCATGAGATTCTTTAAAAAAATCTTTAATAAAAACTTCTTTTTATATCCACTCTTTGTAAATTTATCTATTGTATTCATTTTCATTCAAAGTAATTTCTGTTTTATTCTATTGTAAGATAGAAAACATCTCCATTTACATCTCAAGAGCAAACAAAATGCTGTTGGGAGAGTAACTTCTATCATACCTATTAATTCTTTATTGTCAGTGCTTTAAAGCTTCAGTATCGAAGTATTTGAATAATATTCTAAAAAAAATTACAGTAAAGTAGAATCGAGTTGGGATTTAGGCTTCTCGTCAATAATAATATAGGCCTATTTATAAATTCATGAGAACAAATAGATTTTTGCCATCATAAAAATAAATATTTTAAATTTAAACCATTATTAATAAATTAACTTTTTAAATTAAAAATTTGATTTTTGTGTGAAATAATAAAGCTAAAAATGTTCATGGATCGGTATAAAATTTTAATTTTACATATTTAATTATAACTGTAATTCTTTAAACAAATGTAGATATTAATTCCTATCTTGCATATAAGAATACCTTACATTAATCACAGAATGACTTCTTTATACATAGTTTATGACACGATACTTTATAAATACGTTATACGTTTTCTCAAGAGAGATGCCAGAGCACAACAAAGTATTCTAATGAATCAAACATCAAAATGTAAGAAAGCAGAAGTTATTCTCATCATAAATTTGCATATAAATGAAAAATAAATGTAAAAAAATATTAATTTCGATTTAGTTATTATAATGTTGATATAGCAGATACATAATCATCTGTGATATTAGAATAGGCAGGAATTAATCGTGATTAATTCCTGCTTATTTTAATATCACAGATGATTAATTTAATTCCCGTTGTTGCCTCAGGTCAAGCGTTGGTTATGTCTTCTATTTCAGAAGAATAAGTAAAAAAATTCATTTATTTTATCAAATCGTTTTCGATGTGTTTAATTCAAATAACATAAGTTGAAAGATCCTTTTTTTGTTTTTCAAACATTTTATATAATTATTTTTATATCGAGAATCATTGCATTAAATAAATACACTTAATGCAATGATTCTCGATTGTTTTGAAACTCCAAATTAATCAAGAATTCGACGACTCGAGACGGTTTAAGAGCAGCAGACTAACGCCTCGAGATCCGGGATTGAATTCGGGCGGTTGAAAAAGCCCAGGAATATTTAACAAGTCTCTAAATTAAACAATTAATAGTCCATAAAATTGCCGTCAAATTTATATTAAACTCTTACACGCGAATATCACTCGTTGATGATGTTTTTACATAATTCTACAACGTATAAAAATAATTATGTCGCTGTTATTATAGTAAAAATTTATTTATGCAACTTTTGTATCATTTTAAATGTGTACTTTAGACTTTAAAATAAAATTTTTATTACTTTTTCGGCTGTCATATATAACAGAGAAGAAGCATGGCGATCGGTTAAAAATCACGCACCAAGATTTTTAAATTTTTGGACTAGGGAAGGTCGCCTGACGTCGAGAAAGACAAACATTTGAGGGATTTTCTATATCTACGAGTATGAATGTTTGTGTGGGGGGCGAATTTATTTACCCACTTTGAAGCTTAATAACTCCTGTGCGTTTTGTCGAAAATTTCTGAAATTTTGTAGGGAGATTTCTCTATTAGGGATTAATGCTATTAAATTTTGATGGTTAAAGGTCGAAGGATGGGGAAGATAGAGGGGTCGTATGTCATATCTCGAGTGGGAGACGAACTTAATGAAAATTTTATTTATTATTAACATTTATAAATTTTTTTAAATGAAACTCATCTCTACTCTTAAAATTAAGCTTTTTGTTATATTGTATAATAATTAATAATATAAAAACATTTTAAAATAAAATTTCATAACGGATGGCGCCGTACACAATTTTTAATTTTTGCCGGGAAAGTTACACAACTAGTTGCTGGATATATACAAATATAAGTATTGAATAATTACAATTAAAAATTCATTTGTTGTGATGCTTTTTCTAAAAAAATTTTTGGACAAGCTTTAAAATTTCATACGTTTATAAAAGAAATACTGAAAAGTAATTAGAAATTTAATGAGAAATGACACTTTATTCATTGGATATAATTCTTTTTTCTTGTGGCTCGTGAAGAAGAAAAATATTGAACGATAAAAGTAATTTTCACACAAAAACTTCTATAATTATGCAGTCTTGGCAGGAATCATGTGACACACTGATATAAATAGTTGCGCTGTAGGCAAGATCTGTTAATGACAATGTCATTAAGTGACGTTGCCCTATTACAGAAACTGGTTTTCAAAACAACAACAGTGCACCAAATGCATTAAAAGAGTTTCTAAGATTAAAGGAAATGGCCCAAGACTGCAAACAGTGTTAATAAATTGATGGCCAAACTTAAGGAGATTAGCTGCTGTTAAATATGAATAGAAACAGAAATTGTCACCGAGAAAGTGGTTCACGATATTATAATTATTGCAGAGAACATTCGCTAATTGATGCGTAAGAAAACACTTGCTCATGAAATAATGTATAGTATTTCGTTTAAATTTAAATTATTCTTATTGTATTTCCAATGTTTCAGTAATTATTCTTCAAATCCTTACTTTAATGGATGGGGCCTTTCATTTAACCACTTTGTAGACAAATTAAATTCATTTTTTAAGTAAAGAAGTAATTAGAAATAACTATAAAAATTGGATAATTGAAAATCTTTATGCATGCTACAAATAAAGGATTAAAAGAGCCTAACATTCACGAAAAAGCAAACCAGACTCGTACCTCAAGCTAAAAATTCAAGTACTCAATGCTCTTAGAGAAAGTATCTGAAAGATTCCTTGTACCCATAAAAAGTTGGTAAAATTTTCCAAAAACTGCAATTTTACTCTTCTAATAAGATGCGAACAAAGAGTAATTCCCGTTTCCTGATTTCCATTTATTAACTGGAGAGTTAGCATTAAAGGAATTCGCAGATTTAGACATTTTCTTCTTATCTAGAGGAGAATTTGAAAGTCAGTTATATTTTGAAGTGAGTGAGAGATTTTTCCTAAGAGCCAATTATTTTTGTTTGTTATAAAAAAAATTAAAACCGAAAGTTAAACATATTCTCTGACATATTTATACTTTATTGCCATTGGTTAAATAGAAATGCAGTAAGCAGATTATAATCAAGATTGCCAGGTTTGGGGTTTTCTCCAAATTTACGGAGTTTAGATTCAAAATAATTCTTTTTCACTTAACTTGTAAATCAAATACGAAGTGAAAGAAAAACCTGCTAAAATTTTGTTCTTTTAAGACGAAAGGCAAGAAGTCACATCAGCAGCGGGTGTAGAAGTATATGAATGCGAAACTAATGACTATCATTGAAATGTTTGTAGAAAATGACATGTTAATTTATTTAAATAAAATGTTTGATGTTTTAAATAGTACAATAGTTGTAGTTATTGCTATAATTTACGTTCTTTACACATCTTTTGAAAACTGAATAATTTAGAGGCTTTTTCGGGGCATTTTCTATCTTGCTTAGAGGGTTTTGGAAGTATGCTCCATACTTAGGGGTAAGATATTACACAAAATGACAACGCTGCGTATTGTAGAGTGATTCATATAGACCTGAACCCAAAATTTTTTATTATAAATCTTAAACTAATAAATGAAAATCGATGGCACTTTCAGGAAGCGTACTCCCGTTTACCTTGAGCACATTACATTATAGCAAGTATTGGAAAAGGCCACCTTCTATCGGGCACATGTCGACGTGTCACTGCATGTTGTTGATAACACGTCTCGATGTTGCATTATAAATGTTAGATATAATTCCTCGTGTTATCTTCTAAGACGTCAATCATGCAGGGTTAGTTATGGTATATTTGTTCCTTAAGGTAGCCCCACAAAAAGAAATCTGGGCTAGTAAGATCGGGCAACCGTGACGGCTACAGATTCTTTGAAATGATAAGATCTCAAAAACGCTTTGGATTGTTTCCATTGACTTCCGTGATGTTAGCAAGTCGCTCCATCTTTTTGGAAGTAACCCCGTGTCAGTTCCACATTATCAAGTTGTTCAACAAATTCTGTGAAAATCTGCAATATGCAGCGGTGTTCAGTGTTTCTCTAAAGAAAAATTGACTGTATCATGCCTCTGCTGCCACCCAAAAGGCCAGTTTCAGCACTCTATACGTTCAACGTAAGTGGAGGTATTCTTCCTGAAAATCTCTTCAATTTCCATTTATTCCAAGTCTTTTCATGAACGTGTATGTTTTCATAATTTAAAATGGTATAAAAGGTGATGGACAACAAACATAAATGTATTTCATTTTCTACGTTTTAAATAAATATATAAACTGATTGATCATTTATAAATTTAATGAATTTTTATTGTATAATTTTAAGTAAACTATGAATATTCCGAAAATAAAAAGATACGCACAATTCTTCCTTTAAAGCGCACAATTCAACCTATTTCAAAATTTTAACTTCCATTTAAATTAAAATAGAATTAAAAAATCCAAAAGAAAAAGGGCATCTCGAAAAAGAATCGAATTCAGACTCTTATAATAAAAACGTATGGTGATTTAATATGGCTTATTCCAGAAATCTTTGGAGGGGGATGCAGAAAAACAATAAGCCTTACAAAATTTTTTACTACCTGTGGCACACCGTTTTACACGGAAAAACCTTTAGGAGGTGCGCCCTTCTCATCACTCAAATTAAGGAATTAAAAATATCCTGACTGAGTTACAGTTTTGATGGATGAGTTTAATACCAGATTTCGACTTAACAAGATTATATATGGAAAACCCTATATACCGTTACACAACTTCGAGTTAACGCAGTTCGATTTGACGGAGTTTACTGTAATTTCCCCCCTATTTAAAACTGTAACACATCTTACTACTAACTTATTCTTTATCGTAGTATGGTACATTATCGAATTATTTGAAAAACTTAGAATATTTTCAAAAGACTTTTATGGGCCAAATTAATAAATCTGATCTATATAAGTACAGTACAGTACTTAACTAAATTAATATCTGTAAATTTTACCAATTTACTTTACTTAATAAATATTAAAGAGACTCTTTAAAACAGTATTTATAAATAAAAAAGAAGAAAAAAGAATATTCATTTATGAAATTCTTTATGTGTTGTTTTTAGGTAACATTAAATTTTTTAGATATTTGTACTTAAAAAACGGAAAATAATAATCAAAATTTGATCTTTTCTTTATATTGAAATTTTAATAGTAATGAAAAATTGAATGTAAATTGAAATTGACTTTTCTGAATCAATTCTTAACATAGAATAGAAATTCAATAAGCAAATTTCTGACTTATAGTTTTCAGAAACTACAAGGTAACTATTGATATCATATATTTCAAAAATGAAATTTAAAGATTTAAATTTGCATTAGAACTGCGTAATTCACATTTTCGTAATATCAACTCTTTGTGACAAAGTATACAAGTTTATTTGAAATTCTTACAGAATATAAAATATTAATCTATTAGCTCTTATAACGGATCTATTTGACAAGATAAATCGCATTAAATATCCAGTAAATATGCTCTCAAGCTTTCAATTTTGAAAAGCTGAAGAACAATGTTAAGTATTTATATAGTTTTCATATCTTGCCATCATTAAACATGCACGATATTCTAAATGTTTTATTTCATAATCCCACTTGATTTATGATGATATATTCACTCAAGAGAAAATAAAAATTGCAGTTCTAATATACATTTCCGTACGACGTTTAAATCTAAATTCATTACACGAAAAAAACAACTCTTACAGCATTTACGTTAATCAAAACACGCTACTTTTTCAAAAAAATATGCATTGCCCCATATATTTATCACGTAAAACTCTTTTTAGAGTCTGATATAACTGAAATTCTTGTCCAAAAAATACTCTTAAAACATAACAGTTTAGAACTTATTATTTCATACAATCTGATAATATAATTCAATAAACTACCACTTTCAAATTGTATAAATCAACTTAAACATTTTATGGAAGTATCTACATAAAAAATAACATTTAAATCTTTATTTTTACTTCACTCTGATCACGTTTATATTCTCTCTCTCTTTTTTTTTTTTTTTTTTTTTTTTTTTTTTTTGTTTCCTTAACTGTAATTATATTACATTATATATTTGATTTCCACACATTCTTATAATGGGTATTATATTCTGTTCTCTCTCTATCATATGTTTTAACGATTGTTTATAGATTGGTGTGATTGAGAAATACACTATCATTATTATGAATTTTATTTCTCTAATTTTGTAAATATTTGTAATTCGTGCTCTTAACTCTTGTCGTGGTTTTCTATAGTAATTATTAAATAAATTTATTCGTTTAATTTCTATAATCCGTAATTAACTAAAAATGAAATTATACTTTTATTAAATAAAAATTCATTATTTTAGACGTAAAATCAAACTATTCTCCCACTTTGTGAGAATGTATTACCTGTAATACTTTCATTGAAATTAATAAAATTCCTGGTTTGTTAATCTAATGATTCTCATTTTATTTATGCCCTCTTGATAAAACCTCATGGTAATAAAATTTGTTATAAGAGCATGTAAATATTAACAAAAATTACTTTCGTAATTTATTCAAATATTAAATAAAATAAAAAATAAAACATCCAAAAGTCGAAGATCTTTTCTATATTGGAATTGCGAGTACTGAAATTGAGTATCAGCGCACATAACGGAGTTTATGAAACTCCTAAAATCGCAAAATTTAGCTTTTACCTGTGCTTAAAACCGTACTGAGAGGCAGAATATTTCTAAACTTGTGAAAAATGAGAAATATTTTATAACTTAATTAATCGAACATTATATAATAAGTGGAATTTCTCACATAAGTTACCTACCATTTTTTTGTTTTATAAAACAAACATTTGCAAAATGAAAGCCAAAACAGTATCAAAACGAACAATAGCAAAACTCGTTTAAAAAGTCGTTCTCATGGTAAAGAGAAAGTTTTACTGATCACATATTCACGTATGTAAATTAGTTCCATTTGCAGAGTCATCAAATCTAGAGAGAATATTTCTAGAAAGTTTTTCTTGTTTTTTTATTCACATGAAGGATAATTAAGTGCATAAATCCAATACCAGCGACCGATAAGAAACACAGAAAATAGTCGTTTTGATTGCAAATCACAATGAAATAGACCTATATCATAATACTTTTACTAAAGTTTAATTTTCGTATTGAATTTTACGAAAATCTATAACTGTATATTCTTTATACAACGTATACATTATATACATTCTGAGATCCGCTACAGAAATTTTGGATGGGATGGAAAATGCGATATATTCTGTTGAAGTGTGCTTGAAAAACTTTTGGTTCAATGAAACAGAGGATGATATATTGAAAAACATAATGTGACTCTTAGAAACAAATACTGAATGTTTTTATGTCGTTATTGTTACACCATGCATCAACCTGATTTTTCAATATTCTGATAGAAAAGTCGAATATAAGTTGCTTTAAAAAACCCATAATAAGGAATTTGCAATATTTAAAAAATATTGAATATTAATAGTACTTAAGAAAAAACGAATTAAACAGTAAAAACAAGAAAATGGACATTTCGATTTACATTTTAAACGTAATTATCTTCTTGCGAATCTATAACAGTTTAATATGCTTCTTATTAGATAATTTATTAACAACATATTGTCATTTAAATATGATGTATTTAGGCCTATTTCGTTGGTTTTGACATACAAACCGGAAATGTCGCCATTGTTTCTCTTTCGCTTTAATCGATGATTTAGAGTACTTACAGTGCATTTTTATTTAACATACTTTGACGTAATCTGCATATATTTTGACAGTTATATATTTATGAAATATTCTTCTAATTAGTTTCGTGTTTATAGTTGTTTGAGACGAAAACGATTTCATTTCCGGACGATAATAATGGCGGTGCATCCTGTTTTGTTACGATACAGTTCTGTTTTACCTTTTAAAATTTACTTCCTTAATTTTTTTTAAAGTAAAGTAATCCCTGCTAACTCTGACATCTTTCACCCCTATTAGCAGGTGTTTGTAGGTATAGTATATATAATACAAACTGTTTAATAACAGCAACTGAAACTTTAATCCCAGTCAATACTTTCTATAATCAAATAAAATTTGAAAAAAGAAATAGAATCAAATAACTGTTAAAATTATCTAAATGTAATAATAATTAGAAAAGAAAATAGGTTAAATTATAAGCAGCATCATAAACCATGTAGTGTCAACAAAACAATATATTTCTATTCAAACATCCCAATTACATTAAACACAATACCTTCCACATAGATATATTAAAACCATTTTAGAAAACATATATAGAGAGAAAACAAAAGAATCAATACGTAGAGATTAGTTGTTGGAACAATTGCTTAATATGCAAATGATCTGTCTATATTAGTGATGACGGTCTCTATATTTGTACAGTGCTGCTCCCAAGCTTTATTATTTATCGGTGTTCTATATACTTCAATGTATTTAAATGGTTTAAAATATTTTGAAACTATTAATTTATGGTTTTAAAAAAATTAGAATAAATTTTAATTTTTTTTAAAAATTCTCTTATTATTGAATTTTTATGTAAATGAGCCCAAAGACAGCTATTATGCGTAAACAAATATTCGAAAGAAACGAAAAGAACAGAGGCAGAGATTAAATAATAATTTCAATAATAACCAAAACTATTGTTAAATCGTTAGACTACTGTAAGCAACTATTCGAAAAGAAATTATAAACAAGCTGCCATCTATTTCCTTGTAATCTTAATTAATAGACGTTATTCACGAAATCAAATAAATTTCTTGAACTCTCTGCTTTCGTTTTATAGTTAATTGGGTTGCGATTTTCAAATTTCAGACCTATACATTCCCACTGTCGTGCATCTGTCCATCTGCCCTTCGTTAACATCGAGAGCGAAATTAAACAGATGAAAATCTGGACAGATATAAAAAGCTTAGAGATCAGAGGCCCCAATTAACTATACGAACTTCCAATCAGGAGCGGAAAGTCAATGATCGGATAGTCATTCCTGACTATCCGATCATCATTTATCCTTGATAAATTATGAGTTTCTTTATCGGATTCGAACCCGTATCTCATGGCGATAAGCTAGTGTCTTATCCAGCAGACAATTAAGTTTAATCATTTTTCTTTCTCTTTACGTATCACTTTCATTCTTAAAATTTCTCTCATCGTTAATTTACTAATTGTGTTTGTAAATTTACATTGTTTTATATATAAATACTAAAGCCTGAATAGTATGTAATAGTATAGAGTGAATATAATACATAGAATTGAACAATTTATTGTATATGTTGTTTCATTAATTATATCAAGTGAAGAATGCAATAAGAAAACATTATTTTAAAAAAATTAAAATTACCGTAGTAACAAGTAAGGTTCAAAAAGTAATGCCTGTTTATTAATATAAGCAAATTTAAAACAGATATATTAATCTATAAAACAGATATATTGAAAATATAATGAAAATAATTGTTGTCTAAAAATAAATATTTGACTATTGACTCGCCATATTTACCTTTTCATAAATTATTTATAAATGAAAACGGTGATTGAACCAATATGTAAATTTAAACAATATTTAATAGAATTTCTTTATTAATCCGGCGACATTCATGAAAAACTTTTAAAAGTTTGCCAACATAATTTGTTTCATTTTTATAATGTCAGAAGGTTGCTTAATAGTTTTAAAAATGGAAACACTAGTATTTTGTATAAGCCTAGAAGTGGTAGACCTTCAATAAGCGTGGCAGATGAAAATCATCAAAAAATTCACGACTTGATTCAACGTGATCGTCGTTTAAAGATCAGAGAAATCTAAGAAATATTTGGAATATCCATTGGGCGCAATTTTCAATTATCAACGACTTAAGATATGGAAAAATAGTGGCTCATCAGACTGGTGAGATTTCCAGTTATGGTTAGGTTTTGATGCAGCACCCAGCCTATACTCCTGACCTAGTGCTATCAGAATTTTTTATTTGGTCACTTGAAGAGGCATCTACGAGGACAGGTCTTTCAATCAAGAAAACTGAAAAATTGGTGCAGAATGCATGAATCCTCTTTTTACGGAACGGCCTTCACCTCATGAAAAGAACGTTGGCTCAAATATGTAAATGAAGATGGAGGGTACATAGAATAATTTTATTATGTAAATATACCTTTAATTAACTTCAAAATGAAGAACAGTGTTTTTAGCTTATTTAGAATATTTTATTAATAAACTGTATTAAAATTCGTAAGCGAATGACATGATAAATTAGAATTTAAAATATTCACAATTTTTTCGTGTAAATAATAGCAGTGCAATACGAAATAAATGGAACTATAATATCATATAAATACATTTCCAATAATTATAGCTCATAACCTACATTAACCTTAGATTTATAAGAGGAAATTGTGTCATAAATCTAAATAATTACCGTAATTGTTATATTATTATATTATAGGAATTATTATTAAGTATTGTTTATTATATTATAGATTACAGTTAATGACTATAAAGACTTATGTTTATGACAAGGTTATGAATTTGATTTCATGTACTAAATTGAAAATTAAAGAATTTTTTCAGTTTCTTTTCATTAAACAAAAATATTCTGCCTAAAGAAGAAATTCATATAAAATTAACTTTTATTATCATTTTGACAACAACAGTACGTGAAAAAATTAAAAATAGAAGAACGAATTCCAAATTTCTTTACAAAAAGTGCTTATAAGACATTGTAAATAATGAGCGTATCGATTGGCAACAAGTTTCATTTTGAAAGAAAAGCAAAGTTTATTCTGTAAATGAGAAAAATTGATGATAAAAACAGTAATTTTTTTAAAATTTTTACATCTAATAAATAGCATTTGATTGGAATCACCGTATGTAAACAATTATGTATTGACATATACATTTAAATTCTGTTATCACTTTAAATAAGTACTTTAATAAATCACTTTAAACGTGTATTCGTAGTGAACTGATTTTAATCTATCTATCATATAAAAGTGTAAATCTATGTAGTAAAAATTATATTACATATAAACACAGTATAAATATGAAGTCTAATTTTTTTTATTAATGTAAATTAAAGAAATTGCATGAATAATTAATTCATGTAAATCTTTTTTTCGTTACTTTATAATAAAAACTGAGATTTTAGGATTGCTTAAGCGATCTGATTGACTCATTATCAAACGAAATTAATCAGTTGTTTACACGTTAAATTAGATCGTTAAAGCCGAATAGGAACGAATCTATCTAGTAAATATTTGATATATTCTGACTAAGAAAAGATCATTTAGAATTTCTTTTCCTTTAGACAATTGTTTATTGTAACAATATTCTATTTTACCTTACAAACAGGAAGAAATGTTCATCGGCGATTTCAATATTTTGTATATCCGTACATAATTCTTTGGATGAAATATGACAGTTTTAATTATGTTTCTTTATTAATATTGTTAATAGTTAAAGATTTGAAGTAGTCTTCTTGAATTAAAATGATGTCGTGTTCAATTACTTTATATTTACGTTGCCTAAAGTGTTTTACTAACTTTTTTTCTGTCTATTAAAGAGCTCTCCAAATATTTCTTCTTTATAACAAAAAAAGTGTATATATTATTATATAACAACACCTTCATTTTCATAGAAAATTAAATATTGAATCATACTGAGCACTAATGTTTTATAAATTTTCATTTTTAGCGTTTTTATTTACTCTTGATTACAACACGAATGTATGCTTCGTACGTTTAAACTGGCAATAATTGTTTAGATTAGAGAGGTTTTCGATTATCATAAATATATAATAAATTATTTTATTTTAGGTATGTTTTTAATAATTTATTCTAACTTCTACTAATTTTATTAAGCTATCTATCATGTTTTAATCTTCTCGTAAAGTCTCTGTTGGATAGCAGTGTATGGAATCAGTCGAGTTTAAGTAAAAGTCAGAATCTGTCTCCATCTAGATTTGTCATTTCCTCTCCCCATTCCTGCTTCAATAGTTTAGTTAAGAAAGGTATAGGAATATAACCCTTTTCTACATATCAATGTTAGTTTAACAACAACAACAAAACACATTGTAAATAATAAAAACATTTATATTATTATTTAGAAAAATCGATAGAAGATTTTAATCTGAAATGTTACTAGCGGAAAAAAATAACAATAAAATTAAAATTGTTAATAACATTCGGTTTCTAATTGCATTAATATTATACCTGCATTAATAAACAAGCATATTATTATTAGATAAATTTAGGAAAACGTTTAACACGAGTTTCTCAAATGAATTTTCTGATTGCATTACGCTCTGTATCCATACAAGGAAAATGAATTATTCGTGAAAGGAATTATTATAATTGTTAATATTAACTCGATATATATATGTATCATGTTGTTTATTGTGTAATGTTCTATATATATAAATAAGATTATAATTGCATATATACGAAAACACGCAATTCAGCTTATTGTATAGTACGTTCATACACGCTATCTCCATCTAGATTCGTCATTTCCTCTCCCCATTCCTGCTTCAATAGTTTAGTTAAGAAAGGTATAGGACAGTACAGTTCAGTACACGTGTAACTTATTGTAGCCTATGTATTTTAGAATTAGAATTGGAGATTCTCAATTAGGAAGCAAAATGTGTACGCGAACTTCGTGATTTAAAAGAAAGGGTAAAAAGACACGTGCCTAGCTTTTATATTTATAATTTAATTATGAGTAAAAAGAATCGAATTTCGGATAAATTGTTTAAAAGTATAAAAGTTGTTAGTCTCACAACGTTATCTGAGCCTGAGTGGAAAGAAGTTCTTTAACATATAACTAAAAAATTATGCGTATTAATCTAATTATATAATAGTAATCTCATTTTTATGACCTTTATTTTTATATACCCTATATACCCTATTATATACCCTAATAATAAATAGGAATTATTAAAGCAAACGATAGTGTGATCAGAAAATGACTAGGCTAGTATAAGTTTTTGGTACAAAAACCATAAAAGCCATGCCGAGCCAAGTCAAAAGATAGAAAATAATTTGAAAGAAATAAATATCTGAATATCAAAACCGAAATGCAAAGACGACAGGTTATATAAAGGGAAGAAATCTGAAAGAAAAGCAAATATATGTGTATCAGAAAATAGTTTATATGTTAATATTGCAAGCATTTATAAATCTGCTCATAATATTGCTATAAACACATTTATCAGTCACACATTAATAAACGTGTATTTGATTTTTATTCATTCGAATGATTTATGAAATTTTTAAAAGGAAATTTCTATTTCAAAGAATTTTTATTCATAAATAAAATCAAAGCTGTTATTATTTTTTATTCTCTTTTATTATAAATAAAACGTTTTGTAAAAACATTTTTTATAAATTGTAAAAAACAAATTAAATTAATATATTTAAAATTTTATATTCATTAAAATATTTATAATACTTATTAAAATTTATAAAAATGTAAGTTTACTGAATTGTAATAAATCAAAATAAAATCAAATACACAAATGTTTTTATTTATAATAAATTATTTTAGCATACGATTAAACGTGAAATAATTCACTTTATTTGTTGTTTGTAGGCTATTTTTTTTAATTATTGTTGCATATGTTGTTATTAAATATAATAGACATTACATTTTCGGTAGATTTTCGCTCTTGCGACTAATTATTTCCGGGATATGATCATTAAACGAGACATTGGAAACCATCCTGTATTTTAAAAACTGAGTCATAAGTTGAGATTATGTTCCTAGAAATCCAGTTTTAACTATCTGATATATAATACAATATAGAAATATCCAACAAAACATAAGTGCATAAAATATGAAATTTTGTACAGATAACTTAAAAATATATATATTAGTAGTAAATAAGGGGTCTATTTCATTCTTAACGAGTGATCAGAATGTCATGGAAGCAGCAGCTTTCGTCCAATAAGTTGGTCATAGGAAAGATTTGGGTTGATTTGCTAATCAATTCTTCCAATAATTTATAGAAAATTATAATTGTTTAAGTAAAAACAATAAAAAAACCAATATTACAAGCGATAATATCCTTTCTAGAATGTTGGAATATGTAACTCTAGCATTCCAGAGAAGATGCTCTAAGTAGCCTACGTACATTCTTAAATTAATTGCCCTAGAAATTTTTACTATATCATTAAAAAACTATCAGTTCTGCCATACAGTTGACTACAAAGAAACGACAGCATTATACACAATGACTATTGACTGTACTATACTATAATGACACAACATCTGACAATGACTGTACTACAATGACACATCATCAAGTGTCTCTCTAAGGCTCGCAACGGGACTATTTGTAAGGAATGTTCTATATAGTGATAATTTTAAAATTGGCAAAGATAAAAATATTCATAATTTTTCCAGCAAATTTTTATGGATATTGTGTTGTCGATGACGTCCTAAGTAAGAAATTAAACTGATCTTTAATCCTCAAAAAGACAGATGATTCATAATGCACCTTATATAACTGCATACCGATAGCAAAAAAGTAGGATGTCAATATTCGCTTTTAGATATCTTCAGCTTAGATGTCGTTTTACCTGATAAACAATCGGGTATAATGCATTTACAATCAGGCTTAAAATAATTATTACATAGTTTTCAATTAACTTACTAAAATCGCAAAATCTATACGAAGACTTTAAAGACAATTTACAGTGGAGTTTCTGTGCGAAAAATTATATAGGCCTATGCAGTGATAATCTGGCACAAAAAAGTATATTAAACAGTTACGACTATTAACATAAAACACCCGTTGCACCCTTGGAAGTAACTGTTTAGTGTTTTCGCATAACACCATTTAACACCGTTAATGTAGACAACTTGTACCATACAATAAAGTCCTTTAATGTCCTCAATTTCTTCAATTCATACTGTGTTAAAGATTTTATCTCTCTGCATAATAAAGCCATAAAATCGCCTGATCTGACGCCCTTCTAATCATAGCAGACATATCGCCAACAGATCCCATTGTCATAGAAAAAAACTCTTATTTTCAATGATAAAAGCATCTTTATTAGTAACGAATATTTCGATATAAACAGTTATGAAATTAGTCTCTCAATCTATGAAATGAAAAAGCTTCGGCAAATTAACCAATTAAAATGGCCGAAAATCCAATCGGCAACGAAGTCTTGGTTTTCAACAAATCTAAGCAAAATGATAAAATAGGAAAAGCTTTTGCTATCTATTTTGAAGCAGAGTAGCTTTCTATGTCCAATTTATTTTAGACACTAATTGTTTTGTTTATCAGGTAAGCGCTTGTGCAAGTAGGAAATTGATCAATGGTAAGATAAGCTACACAAGTCTTAACAAATTATACATTTGGATAATAGAAACGCATTTAGCACACTACAGCTATTTTGTGACATAAATAAAGTAGTCAAAGAAACTAGACATGGCAGTTTTAGAATTGCTTAGCTTAATTAGTTCTGCATAAAAGTGTCTGCACAAAGCAGCATAGTTCGAAACGAAAGAAGAGATATTCTTGTTAAGTTTGCATATATCAATAGAATCATCATTTATTACACACTTCCATTATTTTACTCAAGTTGGAAGTTACATGCCATACGAAAATGAATAGCAGAACAGATATAAAGACAATTTTATTTTCGGAATTATTCTATGTATACACGTGCTCTTGCCGAAGATTAACGAACGAATTACTGAATTGGAATCTTATTTCATTCTTTTCGAACGTTAAGTAATATGCAAATTATAGTCAATACTTACAGAGGATAAAAACAAACAAAACATGGTGGTATTTTTGAAGAACATATTGAGTATTACTTTCGCATCGAAATCAAATTATCATACATTTAACTCTCATTGACACAGCAGTGCAGTGGTCTTTACAAGCCTAGCATAAAAGTATGCTCTTATAAGCGAAACAGGACGTGTTCTACAAACGCGAAAACAAGTAATTTTTATGTAAAAAATGCTCTTATTCCATGGAAATACAGTACGGAAAAGTATGAATTTATGAACGATTCATTTTGACGAATTAAAAACAATTCAACAGTACTATGAAAATCCAGACTATTTTTGGATGATTTAGAAAGTACTATGAAATATGATGCAAGATACACGTGGTTCACATCGTTGAACGTATGTTTTGTTACATTTTCCTGAAACATATGCTCCCGCAGAAAATTTTTTGCTCATTAATAGAGAATGATATATCAATAGCATCATTAAAGTTATTGGTAGATACAAAAGTTAATATAAAAATTGACTGTTTTAACTTATTGAATATAAAATTCTAAAGTCATGCAGACACAGCGTAAACATGTTTTAGCATACGAGAAAAATAAGAGTTTTCTGATCCATGTAAGAAAAAACGGTAAATTTTCTTAATTAAAAAACAAACAAATTAATGAATTTATATCTTTATTAATTCACCTGTAGTAATATATAGTGGATTTTCGAAAGTTTTATCCACTTCAGAATCCAATCAAATTCAAATACGGCATAATAAATGATAAGAAAATCTGAAACTATGAGTATCATTTTCATTTTCTATTTTTAGCCTAACGATAAGTATATTATTATTATTAAAAATTAAATGAATAAATTTCTATTTAAAATTCAAGTGGATATAACTTACGAGGTTTTATTAATTTGTAAACTACAATATACTTTAATACAGTGATTCTTAACAGGGGTACCGCGGCCCCCTGGGGGCCCGTAAGAAGTTTGCCGGGGGGCCGCCAAAGTATGCAAAATTTCCTTCAGAATATAATAAAAAGAAAATTGATGTACAACCGAATATCGTATTAAGTGAATAAGTGAAATAAGAAAAGATAAAGTTTTCCTATTTAGTTTTTTTTTATTTATTTTTTATTTCTTCCTACATACAACTTTGTTAGTACAGAAGAAATAAATGCAAATATGCTACTTACACCGCAGTATTCTTTTATTCCAAAGCAATTCTAAGAAACTATTAATGCTTGGAATTTTAAAAATAATTAGGAAAAATAGTAGGCTTTGAAAGTTTAAATATTTTTGCAAAAGATATGCAAAATCTCTACAAGTTGTGGGTGTTTTAGTTTTAGTTTAGTTTTAGCATCAACATGTTTCTTAATTTTTTGTTAAAATTAATGAGTTTTGTGTTTAATTGTGAAGTTTGAATGTTATTTAAATAGATAATAAAATAATAAAGTTATGATTTACATTTATTATATAAAAAATAAAGCAATAATAAAAAAACTCGATTTATTATAGATAATTTAACAAATATAAATTATTTTAAAAAATGGGGGTCACAAAAAACTTTTGAAATATTTGGTGGGCCGCGAGTATAAAAAGGTTAAGAACCACTGCTTTAATATAACATAAGAATTTTTAAATCAAATTAAGAATTAGAAATTTTATTTTGGGATGTTTTACATAGCATTAACTAAATTTAATAATGTTAATAACAAACTTATTTTAAATTATTTTTAAATTGTGTTAATTCTGACGATTTTACTTAAATTCTTTAAATTAAAATCGCCAGAATTACAGTAATATAATTAAGAATTATTTGTTTAGAAACTATTCTAAATTAAGAATTTTTTCTATTTATAGAATATTTCCTAATAAAAACGTTTAAATAAACATTAAATTGCTATAAAAATACTATTTTAATAAAATATGAATTGTAATTTATACTTTAAAAAAGTGAAAAATTTCTAAGCTTATATTAGCATTAATTAGTATTAAAAAAATTAAATTAAAATAAATGTTTTTCGAAGATAATTTAAGCTTTATTACGTTCAAGCATTCGTTTAAATCGAGTTTATAAATAAAGTTGCTTTTATTTCTCTTTTTTGTATAGAAGAATAGCGTGAAATGATTTCAAAATAGTTTGAAATCAATTATTCAGTTATTGGAAGATGCTAATTAATTTAAATAGCAAATCATCGATTATATTTCGAAACGAGATTTATTCTATTTTATAAACTCACAGTTTCATTTCACTTTAATTTAATTATAAGAGAAAAGTCGAATACAATTAGTCTCCAATTATCAACTCCAATATAATTATTTCTATAAAGGACTTGTATTGAAAAACTTCTAATTAGTGTTTCTTGCAAAGTTTGCTTTTCTAAACTTGTTATAAACAAATGAACATTTATTTTTTAATCATTTATTAAGTACACGTGGCAATCAAATTAGACGTTTTTATGAAGTAATTATTTTTCGCGTGTACTTAATTTGGAAATATTTTAATTATCAAGATTTTATAGATTTTTAAAATATAAATATTTGTATTTTATCTTATAAGTTATTTTAAATATTTTGTTTAGTATTAAAGCAAATAAAAAAGAAATCTCTAAAATTAAAATAAAAGATTTTTCTGAAAAGTATTTTCTCCTATCTTTTCGCATCAAGGCGTAAGCTATTATATATCGTAGCCTCCAGAAATTAGAGCTCTTCCTTTTATTTTACAAGCTAGATTTATTAAAATAGGCTTTAAAACTTTGATGTTTTTCCATTTTCAGGATTTAAATATCGAGTTTTGTTTGAATTTCTGATCAACAATTTTTCTCTTTTTTTATTTAAAATCATACGCACCAACTGAAGGGATTAATTTTAAATAGAGACCTAATATTTAAGCATATTTAATTAACTAAATTCTTAATCTCATGTCTTGGTTAACTGACAGTAAACTTCTGAAAAAAATTCTACAGATGGGTTAATGTAACCGTTGGTGCCAAGATGGCGGCTCGTACTCTGATTCCAGCATAATTATTAGCAACCAATAATTTGGTTGCTAATAATTATGGTAATTTATTAGAATAGGTTAGGTTAGAACGTGCATCCCACTGTTTCCTTGCTGGAATCAGAGACGAGCCGCCATCTTGGCACGAAGGGTTACATTAACCAAATTATGCAAGCATAATTTTTCAACCAACATTTGGGATATTTTGAATACCTATGGGAAACGTAATTAATTAAATTGTTAGTAAACTATTAAAAGTGAATCATCATTGAACAAAGTTTTAATCTTTATTAATTTAAGTCTGCCTGCGACCACCTGTCCCATCATGGCGGATCGCAGATTGAGAAACGTTGGCTTACATTAATGAAAATATAATCTTTTGCAGTTTTCATTTAATATTTTAGAACATTTTTTTAAGAATCATTTTAAATAGAATACAAGATTTTAAAGTAATTTAATTTAATCGATAGATTAAATAAGAAAAGTTTATGATATACAAGCTAAATTTTATTTATATCATCTAGAAGGTATTCCATTTTTGATGTTCAATTTTGATAGTTATAAAATATACTTATATATATAAAATTTGTCATATTTTATAAGTAGCACGTAAACTAATAGAATATTCATTGCCTTATTGCTATCTGTCAGTGATAATACATCATTCATTAATATTCATGAAATACATCTCAAGAGCTCTTATTATAGTTTCCTTTTGCGATAGTTGTATATTTTATGAATTATAATATTTACTTTATTGAAAAGGATATTTAAATATTATAACTTGCTATAGAAAGAGGTACAGTATTAGTTATATGCATACATTACTGTAAAATTGATCTTCCGCATTTATTTTTAGAAGTAACCTAAAGTTAATTATAGAGTTGTGACCCAAATATTAAGCCGTTCTCTACGCAATATATGTCTTAATTAGATAAATTCGAGAAGAGTTATTTATCAAAACGATACAGACAACCCTGGTTACAGATTTCTACCAAGCTCCTTAAAACTTAATACTGAACTCTAAATACAGATACGGTATATTTGTATTGAATTACTCTCAAAATAATAAAAGTAGAGTTTATAATTTCAATTAACTATTTTATTTGTTTATAGTCAGAGTTATGCATGTAGTTTAATCACTTGCAACTATATCTTTGAAACGTTTGTTACTTATTAATAACTTAAAAATACTAAGTCTCGAGTGAGATATTTAGTATTTTAAGGTTACAACTGTTAAGAAACTACACTTTTTATGCTAAAATTTTCTTACATGTTCTATGAGAATTTTAATCTAGTTTCTCTTCTTTCTTTATAACCTTGATATAATTGTATTAAAACTAATTTTAAATGGTAAGTTAAGTATTTAAAAAATCGATTGTAAAAAATTAAGTTTTATTTTTAAATATTAAATTCATTAACTTATCGAACGAAGAAGATATCAGCTGCAATTACAATTAATGTTTTTTTCTCTCTTTATCTTGAATGATTCTAAGTTATTGATGTTCACTCCTTTATCACTAGTTTAAAAGTTAGAAAATGTAATTGCTGAATTAATAGCTTTTTTTTACATTCAACAAATACATTAGCAATAAAATTAAATAAATTATTTACGAAAAGTTAACATTTTTAAATCGATATTTTACAAACATAAGTATGCTATTCTATTCATTAGAAACATATGTCTATTATATGTATCATGAATAAATAATAATGACTTCATCTCCTGTAAATAAATAAATCGAAAATTTATTGGTTTTATAAGTTAAGATGACTGATTTATCTTAATATAAATATTTAATTTTATTATAATTTAAGAGCACGACTACAAAAGTTATTCACAATACACTGAAGTAAGATATTGCTGTCATACTAGAAATGTTAGAAAGTTAATGTATAGAAAAATTTTAAAATAATTAAGTTATAAATTCTTAAATTTATCCAATATAAAATTTAATATAAAAATCAAGTAATTATACAATTAGAAATCAAATTTTATAAATTCAAATTAAGCATATTTTAAATAATTTGCCTACTTTTTTCTCAATAATTGAAGTTTTCCAATAGTCTATAATATAAAAGTTAAAATTTAGAAATAAATATCACTATTTTTAAAAAATAATAATAACTTACCAATTATTTAAAACTTTAAAAATGTTTTACATTCAAGTTAATATTTAAAGATAAATGTAATTGATTTTGACGGTTAAATCGAAGTATTTTTAAATTAGAGCATCAAAATGATAAAATTTATTTATAATATTAAATGACAAATTTAAGTTTAATAAGAAAAAAAGAATAAAATGTTTATTATTAAAATTTAAATGTTTACAGTTCATTGACTTATTTTATAGAACGAAAACAAAAAAATTATGGTTCAAATACAGTTTTTAGAACTTTTTCAATCTTCGCTAATGATGAGGATTCAATTTTTCTAAGAACATCAACATTTTCCTTATATTTTATAAGAATCAAAAATAATTTACAGGGTGTGTACTTAAACATCTATCCAGAGGCAAAAGATAATTTTCTAGCATAGATTAGATTAGGCTGTAGACTGCGACGGATACAAATGCACAGGATATTACGTCCACATGACAGCCACTATCCCACTGCTATCTGCAACCAGCATAACACCAGGGAATGCCCCATCACGATTTGATGGTGCAACATGATGTTAAATTTACAACATGACGAACCACGACTCCTTTAGAATATTTTTTATGGATTGATGAGGCACTGTTTTCCCGGAATGGAGTGTATAACCATTACAATGGGAACTACTGGGCAGAGCATGCTCCACGATATATGCGACACCAAATGAGTTTTGCCCATTTGGTGGCTTATGACTTGCCATTGGCGCAACTACAACAGGTTTGGTACCAGCTTTTCTCAAGTTTCAGGCTTCCCATTATTTTCTGTTACAATATTATGTTTTTCGTAAACATATTGAATCAATAAAACTTACATTTCCTAAAATACATTTTATTGTCAATGCCTATCAAAGATAGACGTATACAAATGAAATTGGAAAAAATAAACATTTTGATTGTTGTTTACTTATGTATGTATGTTTATATATATGTTATACAAGAGTTATTTAGAAAAAGTAAACGTAATATTAAAAATTAAGTAAATAAAAACAAACAAAACAAAAAGATATTTAAATTATTAAAAATAAATATACAATAAAATAAATTCAAAAGAAATGAGGTAAGGAGAGTAATGAAGTATGAACAGTAAATAATAAACTGATCAAACAATAAAACAAGCACATTAGTGATGATAAAATGGTTTATAAATGAATTTAATATATTTTATTCCTATATTCTTAATACGAGTCTTGAGTTTGATGTTCTTATGCAAGGTACTGTATGTACTGTACATCAGACTTTACTCAGCAATCTGTTATGTTAAAAGAATTTCGCTTATGCCATTGTGTCGATTGAAGCTCTATTAGACTTTCCTGGATTTCAAATCTAACATTGTTAAGTTGTGCACCAAAGGATCCAAAATCCAAATTGAAACTATTTCTTTTCCAAACACATTTGACTTCTATGCACAATTGATGCACACAACCGCTGTACACTCCAACGACTAGGACTGAACTGAAGGGCAGTAGAAAAAGTTTTTACCTGCTAATATCTTCAATTATTTGTAATTGCTAACTTGCACATACATTTTTTAATTCGCATTTTTATGAGAATGAGGCGCTCAATTACAGGTAGTATCGAAGGTGTCTTGGAGCCCATAAAAAATGAACACAGTCATAAAAGTCTGTCTTTTATAACTTCTTAGCACAATTAATTTACTGATTTTTTTCCTGTTAGAATTTATATTAGTCCATATAAACGCTTGTCATTTAAGTAATGCAAATTCTTAGACTGAGGATTGACCATTAATTGATTTTGTTGTCACTACTGCCTATCAAAAAAGTTGAATTGTGCATGCGTCTCTCTTTCGGTTATTGGTGGCACCCCTCTATCCACGTCTATATCTTTGTATTGCCGCTGAAGGATGTCGTATGTTCTAAAAAAAAGTGAAGTTTACTTTCTTGTATCAATTTCCGCAATACAGAGATCATTTTAAAACTGTGCTGAATTGTCTTAAATTGATTTCCTTCGGATATTTTAGCGCTGGAAATTTGACCATTCGTCTTTGAAAAATACACACATTACCAAGCTGTAAGGATCTAATTATGAATAAAGTACAGTATACCAAATTTAGGTAAAAGTAGGTAAACCTGATAGCAGCACTTTCGGAATCTCGATAACAAGTATTTTAATCGAGGTTTCGCTGTCAATAATTTCCATCATTTCTAACATCATTTGGTTTTTAAATTAATTTTTTAACATTTTATAAACTTGTTTATTATTATTTTGTTTCAAAAACTTGTTTCTTGTTGTTTTGTAATAATTTTTCAGAGTTAGTATTCGATTTCTTTCTTTTTGCTCTTGCCAACAGTCTTTGCCAACAGTCATTTCTTTGCCAACAGTCTTCACGGCAAAAGTGGACTTCAAAGGATTTTTTACATTATTTAGAATTGGATTTTCCTGAAATTGATGTTGACAAGAGAATTTCTTCAGATGTTAAGTTTGCAATCTGTAGATGCAGATTGTTCGAATTCTTATGATCGTCGTAAAATTAATTTATCGAAAGGATTGTGATTCTGTTTCTTTTAGATGTTATAAATGCAAGATGAACGGTTCATCGTTCGAAGTAACTTTTAAACGTAAATTTGGTAATTATTCTTGGAAACTATTTTTTCGTTTATTTGCCATCTAATTTGCATAGAATGTATGTTGTACTGTTTGGCCGTGGGCGTGAGTAGTCGAGCAGCTGTTGACTAGGCGAATTTTACACAATACGTTATAATTGTTTCATAGTATAATTTGAACCGAATGAAAATTGGTGGACCTGGAAAGGATTGTCGAAAATGACAAGATTGATATGAGCAAAAGTAAAACACCAGAACTTTTCGACCTGTTTGTTTATCATACGAGTGAGGTTTATTCAGGAGTGGGACGTGTTTCAGTTTGGAAAGAGTCAGAAATTGTATCTTCAGCTCTGAAAGTAAGTAACAATAAATCCAAAAATCGTAAGAGGAAGAATGTAGAAGTGTGTGTTAAGAGTGAGGAAAAGTTTCTATGATGGGAAAGGATGACGTTACGAAAGAATTAACAGAACCTTGTTCTATACCGAAGTAATTGAAAAAAAAAGGAATTTAAAATATGTTAATTGTGAGTAGAAATTTTTTTTCTTTAAAAGCCGGTGTAGTTAGTAGTTGCGATGGTCGCCATCTTGTTTGTGGACGTTGCGTTTACAAACAAAATGGCAATCGGAAGTACCGCCATCAGGTTTACCTAATTACCTTATTTTGATTTTATATTTTTATAATTTGTATTCAGTTCGCTGGTTTTTTTATCTTTTTACTTTCTTTTATTCTTTTGACTCTTTTCGCCCTGTGGACACTAAGAGGATTTTTTTGGTTAAATTTACCTATGGTGGCTTATTGGCGGCGCTTCCGGTAATCTCGAATAATAGTGATTATGTTAATAGAGGAAGCTGTCTAATAATGTGTTTTTACTTATGTAAATTTATCAATCTAACCGTGGAATGTGTCCACGTGTTTATATGCAAATTAATAAGTATGACGTCGTTAGTGAAGTTTTGTTGTGAAAATAGTGTAACCTTTATGGAAGTATTCTTTACAATTATCTAAGAACCAAGTAATTTAAGTGAAATTTATTTGTAATTTTTTGTTAAACAATACATTCATTGTTAAGTTTAGGGTTTGGTTAATAGTAATAAGTTAATAATGAGTTATGTCGGCATTAATTCCGACGATTTTTGGTCCGGATATACCACCCGTAAATTTTACCAGTTACTGGAATCGGATTATGGTTAAATTTACCTATGGTGGACAAAATGGCGGCTCGTCTCTGATTCCAGCAAACAGAAGAAAGGAAACAGTGGGGACGCACGTTCTAACCTAACCTATTTCTAATTGGTTGATAATAATTAGAATAGGTTAGGTTAGAACGTGCGTCCCCACTGTTTCCTTTCTTCTGTTTGCTTTTTTGATTACTACGCAGTCTCAAATCGCGTTCAAAATGGCGACCGGAAGCGCCGCCATTACGCCACTATAGGTAAATTTAACCGATTTTTTTGTCATGCCTGTTATGAATTTGGCTAGTACAATCGGAACGGCCGGTGGTGTGAGACGAGACAATTTTGTGTTTTTATTACAATAAATAAGAAGATAGTAAAGTAACTACGCTTTTACCCAAAATAATAAAAATAAAAATCGAAAATTACTAAAATTGAGAAATCTAATTAGATTATATTTCCTGCGTTATTTAGCCGCCGATATATATATAGTATATAGACACACATAATATAACAAAATTTTATTTCAAAAATAGTAAGGATAGAAATAGTCAATCTGTTCGGATTTCTTTCATCGAGAATATTTTGAAAAAAGTTATAATACAAAACTAAATGTTTTATTTTACTACGTGAATTAAGAAAATAAATAACTCAGTTAAAACTATATGTATGCAGTAGGATAGAAAACGTATAAAACTCTTTATATAATTTATTGCATGCTTGAAAAATTCTTCAAGAGTTTTATACGTTTTCTATCCTACTGCATACATATAGTTTTAACTGAGTTCTTTATTTTCTTAATTCACGTAGTAAAATAAAAAAATTTAGTTTTGTATTATAACTTTTTTTTCAAAATATTCTCGATGAAAGAAATCATCCGAACAGATAGAAATATTCAATCCTTATAATATAACAAAATTTTATCGGTTTGATGACACACATGATATATCCTTGGAAATCTATAAACTAGGTTGAACCATACATTGGAATTGATGGACAGGCGACGAGATGATTGAGACTACTACAATTTGATAAAATATTTGTTCCGTAAAGCGTAAATAATGTGACAGTATAAAGAGAATATGCGAGAAAAGAAGATCCATTGAACTTAACGAAAGTTGAATTGATGCTGTTTGATTCTAGTTTCAATAATCGAACAGAATCGATCAGCATCTTGTCTGTAGATTTATTTTTCAATAGAGCAAAGAATAGACAATAAAACTTTTATTTTATTAGTATAAAATTATTTATTAATGATTGATCGTAAATCTTTTTTTCTTAGAGAAAACAAATAATTTTTTCCTGCTCACAATACATATTCCTAACAACATAATTGTTTATATGCCTTTTAATAATTTAAAATGCTATAATATAAATCACTTTATGAATTATGTCTACATACTAAAACCATGTTTACATTTACTTAAAAAAATGAAAAGACCAAATAATTTATTTACAATTTAAATTAAATGAATTTTTCAATTCGATTGTAATTTTTTATTGACTTAAATATTCGGTTAATGTTACCTATGGTTTCAAGATGGCGGCTCATCTCTGATTCCAGCAAATAGAAGAAGGGAAACAGTGGGGACGCACGTTCTAACCTAACCTATTCTAATAAATTATCATAATTATTACCAACAAAATTATTAGAATAGGTTAGGTTAGAACGTGCGTCCCCACTGTTTCCTTGCTGGAATCAGACGAGCCGCCATCTTGGAACCATAGGTAACATTAACCAAATATTCTTTAAAAGTCATTTAAAATTTCTATTTAATTCTCATTAGATTTAATTGAAGTTAACACTTCACAAGCGAATAATTCAATCTTGGTGTTTTTGTGTGTTTAAATTAAATGTATTTTGCATTTGAAGTAGTATCGATAATATCAAAAATGCAATCAAATGTATTCAATATATTTAAATGAGAAATATTTTATATAGTTTAAGTATAAATGATAGAATTTTATTGTATTTTATTCTAAAAGTGAGCTTTGTCATACATATAATTTAGCTATTGTTTGATATATAATTTATGTAAGTGATGACAGTAATTTATTACTTTACAAGTAAATGAATTCGCCTACAATTCAAAATTTATTGCATTATACAAAATTTAGAAACATTTAGCAAAATAAACAGCACGAACGAAATTTTCATTATTTTTCAACATTTAATTAAAATTCAAATTTCACAAACTGTGCTAAATGTAATAGTATGAAATTAGAACTGGATTTAGACCTGTTGTGGCCTTAATCTGTAAGATATAACAGACCCTTTTACTTCACCAAATAATGACACATGTAAAAATGCGAGGCCCTAAGCTACAGACTCATAATACCAGGTTCTTAGCTGCAGTTTGTCTACCTTATTTGAAAATCTTGGTCTGTTTAAAATAGACTGTTCATTGTGATTTGTAAGGTTTCAAATCATTTAACTACTTCCGGAAATTACAAATAATCAGGACCGTCGAGAGCTTATATGAACTCTGAGATAGAGCGAGTCCCTTTTACATCTTAGTGGGCCCATTAGCCTTTTGTTTTTCGAACAAATGAAATACGTAGAATGTTTGTTAGGAAAAACTCTTAAAGATTGTTTTTATTGTTAGTAAAAATAACATGTAATTTTACAGGGATAGGAATAACTGTGTTCCTACGTTTTCTCTGGATCCGGGGAAAAATCCCCAGATCCGCTCTCGACTGCCTTGCAAATAGTAATTTAAGTTAGTTAAACTCAACAGAGAATGAAAAATAATGAAACAGTTTACACTCGAGATTCAATACACATTGTGCACGGTTAATTGAGTGTGCAGAATACGATAGATTGATTCAAATGAATAATTAATTTTCTCAACTAACTGTTTTGAATATGAAACGAATCCTATTTTCAGTCTCCCTTAAATTCAATTATGTTCTCCTTTTTAAAAATTTTATCTATTTATTTCGAAATATTTATTGATTGGTCCATTTTTCTCTGTACTGTATTGGATACTACGATTTCTACATTACTTACACCGAAATTTTATTTCTTTGAAATCATATCAATAAATGGTCAAGATATTTAACCAAATCTAAGTCAATGACATTAATTCAAGTAGATTCGAGTCTATAAATAGAAAATGTCAATAAAAACATAGAAATTCTAACAGACCAATGAATATCCACATTACCTAAAATCAAATATTGAACTTGGCTCATGTTTGAATAGTGTAAGATAATCATGAATTGTTAAAGATAAGCATCTCTAAGGTATCATTCTGTGGAAGCTTTTAATTCAATATAACATACCAGTAATTTTATAGAGGGAAGAAGTAATCCTCCTCATAATTTGTTTTAAAAAAAATTCCAAATAAATCATGAATTTATCTACAAATTAAAATTACATTTCAGTTAAAATTTTGCTAAAAATCCTAAATAGTTTATTATTATAATGAATCGTATACAGTGATAAAATATCAAATTATTTAGAAGATAATTACATTTTTGATGTTTGTATGATGTTCCCATTTCATCATTCAAAAACAAATTAGCTTTTATTAGAAAGAAAAATATAAATTTATATTGCATATTTAAAATGTTATTTATATATTTAAAAATAACTTTAAAAACGAATAACTTTAAAAAATAAGAAACAATTCTTTTTATTTAATTAAAAATGACTACAAATAGAAAATTTATTGGTGATTTTACTTTTATATGAAATATTATAGCAAATTAAATAACATATATAACAGGATATTAAATATTTCTTCGTAGGATTACTTATACAAAAAATATTTTTTTTTAAATGTTACTTTAATTAAAATGAAATTCTTTACAAAATTTGTCAGATTAAATAAAATTTTCAATAATCCAAAATATAGACTTATCATGATATGAAAGATGACAACAGAACTAATCAAAAGAGGAAAGTAGAAGTTTATTTAGACTGGAAAATCCGGATTGTATCAACTCTTTAAAAAAATCACTTATAATCCGAAACATAACATTTATTTTGAAATATACTTCTATATTTCTAAATACAATTTAATCTTTAACTTTGGAAAAATTTGTAATTTTTTACGCCCGAAAATAATTTCAGCAAATTCGATTTCGAAATAAATTGTAATAAATAGATTTAAAATTTATCACTATTATGATCATATTAATATACAGGATATAGACAAACATTGCACCAGACTATATCTCGCCTATGCTTCTTAATAACTAAATCAATTGTACTGGAATTTAGGTAATCGGTAGTGAGCTGTGTTGATTTGTACGCCATTGACTAGTGTTTTTCAACTGTTTTAATCTCACGGCACACTTGAACTTATAATTAAATTTCCGCGGGGCAAATTTCCACGAAAAAATAACATGATTTAAAGTTGTGTTTGTAAACATTCTATTGTCATATTACTTGTTGTTCCTTGAAATAGCAGCAGGCTACAGCAATGGTTATTTAAATTAATAATTTTCATTTATATAAGAAAAGCAATTAACATTGTCTTAATTAGCATTTAAAAGTGACATGATAATTGCCTTTAGAAACCTGCTCGTTATTTCTAAGTTAAAATAATTTGAACTAAATATGGACAATTATAGATACATTTTTGACTTAAAGAAAATTTCATTTTAAATGAAATAACCCGGTGTTATGCACATATTTTTCTTATGGCAAATCTTATCTCGGTTTCTATGGAAGAACGATATAGTTTAAATTGCAAAAATCGCAATGCAAAAATGTTTTAGTCCGGTTAAAATACCGTCCAACTGTCTGAATACCGGTCGGACACCAACAAAAATGAGTAGCGAAACCGTGTGAAGCTTGCAGAAGAGTGTCACGGTTTCGGTACTATTTATTTATTTATTTATTTTTGCTGTGCCCAACCGGTTTCCCCCTTGAATATTTTAATCGGGCAATATTTTAACGTTTTGTATTGACATTAAATGGCATACATAATTTAAACTACAATGTTATAATCTTCCATAATGTCCGAGATAAGCAGCGAATAGTCTACTACCGATTACCTGTATTCTAGTGCATTTAGTTATTACGTAACAGAAGCGAGATATCGCTTGGTGTAATGTTTGTATCTACACTCTGAATATTGTATATTATGAGAACAGCAAAATTAGAATAAAAACTTAATCTTTTAGTAATTATTAAATTCTTTCAGTAAATAATAATAATGAACTTTGTTATTTTTTAAAACGTATAAAATTTCATTAATTGCAACTGTTATCACAGTAAATCGATTCATTTTATTTAGATACAGATAATTTGGGGTTTTATTTTTGTATATGCTCCTTCATCCCAATTCCGAAATGAATAACATACAAATTAGTTCTAAAAATAAAAAAAAATCGACAGTTTGTAAAACAGAAATAAGTATTATATTGCATTCTTCCCTAATATACCATGCTATATTGCTTCTACCAATAAATTCTTGTTAAGTTCTAAATGTCTAAAGATTTTGAAACTAATTTAAATCATATTAAGTATATAATTCCTAAAATATTAATGCAATGCGTAATGACGCATATATCTTATAGAAATTCTGTTTTTACGTCAATATTTAATGAAATTTAATGGATAAAATTCAATTTAAGCAAATCTCTATCTAAGATGAGAGGAGAAAAGCAATTTAAGTCCGCATCTAATAAATGAAGAGAGTTTGAAGACTTACTCTTCTATCAAACTTTTAAAGTTAAAAATAAAATACTTTATTTAACGATGTAATAAATTTATCTATCCGAATCGCTTTTACACGTTATAATAAATATTTAATTTTTCAGAAAAGGAAATTCGTTCGTTTGCAATTTCAATAGTATAAATTTGTTTATATTTAATTATCTTAAAAATATTTAAAGAAAGGCAAATGTTTTTAAGTCGAATTTTTCCAGGTAATGGAAACAATCGCTCTCTACTCATAGTCATCTAAAATACTAATAAATGGGCCGAAATCGTTGAAGGCAATTTCTTTAATGTTTTTACAGATGGACAACTGGGAGCAGACAAGTCGTTTCCCATTAACTTTCCTAGAAGTAAATTAGCCGTAAAGTAGACCTTCATCTTGGTTGTGTATGAGTAGGTGAATTTCTTACGGCTACTGTTGTTAAAAACCTCTTTTTTTTTCCCCCATACACAACGTATCTTTAGATCATGTTTTTGAGATTCTAAATTTATCGCAGAAAGACTATTTTAAGCTAAACTTAAACTACAATAAAAATTGTTTAAATGAAACAAAATAATATCTTTTTCAACAGTAAATTATTTAATATATTCCCGTTTTCTAGCAATGCACGTCTTCTAATGCCGATTAGAATGTAGAAGTCAGACACACACACATACGTTGCTACTAGCTTAATGCCGCTTGGCTTAATTTACTACAAAATGAATATTCGTTTCATTTTTGTATATCATTTAATAATTACGCGAAAACGTTGCTTAACTTTAAATGAATCAGTATAAATTAATTTCCCGCTGTAACAAGAAAATTCGAAACGTGACACTGAATTATTGATGAATGAATTTAATAGTTTTTACTAAAATTTCCTTTATGAGTTAGTTTTAAACGTTGCTCCAATTAATTTTTTTTCAATTAAATGAAGGTGTTTACAATTTATTACCAATCTGTTAAGTGTTTCAGATTATCTACAAATTCATTTCTTTTATAATTGATTTAAAATATTATTTTAATTCGAATGAATTAGAAATGTGATCTTTTAATCCTAATTTATTTTATTAAAGATTTAGCAAAAGATACTTTCTTAATTTTATTTAGACATTTTTAATTTAGTTAACATAAAATATATCTTTACTAAATTAAAAATTTCTAAATAAAATTAACTTTATATTTTATCTTAATTATTAATCGTTTAAAAGACAAGGTGATACATAATAATTATAATTGATTATAGCTATGTTATTCAAATTTACAGTAAATTCATCCATCATATATATAAATATTACTGCTTTTTAAAGAAAAAAATCTTAGAATTTATTTTTTAAGTATAATTATTAATAAATATATTTCTCTTTTATCTATACTTTAAAAATAAAGTTGTAATTTCACACGTAGAATGAAGAAACGTATAGAAAATCTGTACAACGTTATAATTTTAAGTATATTTCCGATATTTTCCTTATATAAAACGAAGGGTCAGTAATGTATTTTAATAAAATTACTTAGAGGAAAGCGATTAATACGACTTCGGGCAAAATTTACGTTCAATCTAATAAATTAAATTGCTATTTTTTCTTCATTGATGTGTGATTCATCAATAATCATATTAATATATGAACTGGTAAAAACTTTAGTTTTCACTTATGAAAATTAAATAACCAAAACTTAGTTAACTTTTCATTAAAAAATATTCAGTATAATAAATGTAATTTTATCTCTATTGATGATTTTTAAAAATACATTAAGTTTTGAAAGTGTCTCTCCTTATTGCTTATTATGATCATAAAATTTTATGGAAGGTAACTAAGGCATGAGAATATCTCTTTATAATAATAAAAAAGTGCATTAGAATTATTTAGAAAAATCAGGAATGTCGTTGTCAAATAATTATAATCTTGAATAAAATTAAAAAATCGACTTATAATATTCAAACTTATTGTCTTCGAAATAATAATTAATATCAATTTTGACTTGTAAAACCTTTATTAGAATACATTGACTTAATCATCTCTTAAATTCGTGCGATTTAGTTCATCTAATTACCACTTAGAAATGTTTTATTCGGAAATAATTGATTTCTATATATAAATTTCAATTCTTAATGAGAAGGATTTTAAAAATTTGTATCGAACCAGCCTTAAGTAAAATGCTTATTTCTTTACCGAATATCTAATGTTTACTACATCAGAAGACAGGCAAAAGTTCGATTAATAACTTAAATTTTAAAATTAATTTTTTAATGTTTTTAAAATTTTAATAAATTTATTAATTTTAAATCAATTATTTATGTCAATTATTGAATTTTATAATGATCAACTAAGAGTCAACTAGTCCTTTTGCTCGACAAGGATACACTGTGCTTCAAAATTTTATTTCGTTAAAAAGAAAACCCAATGTGAAAGCGATATAAACTGAAGTTTTTTTTTTATTCATACATTTTTGTGTCTATCGAAGAGGTGTAGACCCAAATTTGTGACTAGTCACGTCCCAATTTATCTTTAGTTTCTGAAGATCAAGACCAGATTCGCACATAAAGTGCCACAGCTCCCATTTATATTTATTCTAACTTGGCAAAGAGTGTGTCTTTTCGCATAAATCTAGTCATATCATTGTGTATTTCTTTTATTTATGCTAACACATTTTAAAGTTGAATAATTAAAATAAAGTTTAATAACTTCTACGTTTTCAATTATTAACGTTAGTTTGATTTAATATTTTTCTTAACAAACATCTAATTAAATTATTTAATTGTTTATTGTGCGACACATTTATTGTATCTTCTAGAGTATTGTATTTTAAAATAAGATTACGTATCCCACTCAACGAAATTACTCAAATCAAACCGAAGTTTAGAAAATGAGATCAATATCAGAGAATATTAAATAACTGAATCTTCATTATAAACCTGGAAAGAAATTAAAGTATAAATAGGATTCCTTAATTCTTTAAATATCACATTTTGCACAAAATTATTATTACAAAGACCTAAATATAGAATGTAATCTTGTTACATTTGCTTTCTAAAATTACAGTTTTTAAATCTGTATTATTGAAAAATTAGATAATATAAATTCTTTACAATTTAATAAACAAATTACGTTTTAAATTATTAGATAAATCAAGTAATTAAACACGATTAGGTAGAGAATAATTCATAAAATATGACTAGATTTGCCAACATCGTAGGATGTCCAATCGAAAATTGAAATAACTTCTGGTTAAAAGAAAACCACGGGAATATTCGTCTAAAGAATTCACTTCGCCAGTTTCTGTAAGTTTTTGATCAAAAAAATTCAACAGGTTTCAATACGTTATTTGCTTTAAATCATTTACAATTTAAAACTGTTTTCTATAGGTGCTAGTAATGTATTGGACTTTCTCAATAGACCGAATTCTCAAATGGATTTGTATTCGAGTTTCCTGAATGAAAACACATTGTAAATTTTTTTTTATTCCGAAAATTGATAAAAAGTCAGATATTAATCTGTTATAAAGGCTAACAGCATTAGACTATTCTATTGAGCATAAATCGTCAAATTATTAACGTGCTACATGAAATATTTATAAATTTAATGTATTTCATTCAGTCGACTGCTAAATATTTGACTTAAATATTTGTAACGTTCGTTTTTAAAATCGAAAATAATTTTTTTTTTTTTTGTTACAAGTATTCAGATCTGACGTTGTTATTCAACTTTTTCTCTTAATATTCTTTAAAATTTATAATAAAAAAATTATAATCAAATTAATGGAAAGATAAAGTGAAAATGAAATAATTATAATCGGTAAAATAACAATTTTTATATGTAGATTGATCAGAAACACTTAGAGACTTTACTATTTATATTCTATCTCGGATATTATTACAAAAACTTATTATATAGTTAGTCCTGCATCATACATGATAGCATATAAGACTAGGATTATAGCCTACAGGCATATATGATATAAAATGATAAATATCCTCCTATACTATGAGAATTTTTGTCTTAAGCTAAACTATAGTGTCAAATAGGTTATAGAATTCAGACATTAAATTTCTTAAACATTTTGAATTAAAATTTATATATAAAAAATATATATATAATATCTTATAAAAGTCAATAAAATTTATTTTTCTCCTATTTAACAAGAAATAATATACGCCTACAATCTTCTATATAACAAGCTATTAATAATCCTATATAATCCTATAAAAACTTATAAAAGAAGTTGGATTGGTTTAGGTTCTTTATATATAGCAAAGGAAGGAACTAAAATTTGTTATTTTTGGACTTCACGAAATTAAAATCCTAATATATCTTTAAATAGGATGGTGGAAGCGCAGTGGCGCATTATAGCTTCATGGAAAATTTGAATTAGAGGGCCTCCTGTAGAGTGTTGACTTCAAATATTTTTGTTCAGGGGAATTTTGAGGGACCTCGTTCGTTTTTTAACGTAAACTTTACGCTGTGCCTGTGCAACCTTTGCTTGTGCCAACCCAGCAATCTAGTGTCCCAGATATGCCTAAATTTAAATTTCGATATTCTTATTACAGTAATCAGTTTATAAAAGATTAGTTTGGTGCCTCTATTGGTGAGGGTCACAGACAATTGCCCTTTTTGCCCATAGGATAACGCGCCACCGTAAAGGCGGTTCAGATTTCAGCTTACCGCTCTAGGGAATCCAAAATCGAATCCGAGCGAGCAACCCCAGAAAGTCCGGGATATTTAGATTCCCATCTGTTGCCACCCTGTTTTCCCATTGTGAACCTAGCCGAATCCACAATGGGTATGATTAAAAAGGCCCTCTTAGTTCTTCGGGACGGAAAAAGTCAAATATAAAATAGAAGTATCCTCAAATAAATATATCAGCGTGTAAAAAATATAAATAATTCGTGTCGTAATCATAGTTTCACTTAAATTACTCAATAAAATTATAATTTTAAAAATTAATCGCTACTGCATAATTTATTATTATTACTCTAAAATTCTTTTATGAATTTTATGCATATGATTTGCTTATCAATTAAATTGGTTTCTAGGAATATTGTATAGAAAATCTAGGTTTACGCAAATTAAGGCCAATTTATAGAATGTTACGGACCGGAAATTCTCCAATTTTGATTCTTATTTAATAATTTAAAATGAATCAATTTAAATGCGATTCGGTCTTCACTTTTCATAAGCAATTATTATCAGTATGATAATGTAAGTGATCTGATGTGTTAACCATCCAAGTATTGACATATTGTTATCCCGTCTTTTTATATAAAGATAAAAAGAGACACTTCATAAGAGTATTTATTATCTGATATTTCCCTGAATCTATCTCAAGTGGAGAAAATACAAATCATCCTTTTTTTTATCTCCACTTAATGTTCTAATATGACAAAAGTGAAAGTAATATTAAATTAAAATAAATTTTTATTGCATTCTTATACTTTCCAATTTTGTATTAAAAAGCTTAAATGTTTTTAGTATCTAAATGCTATTAATTAATAATGTGCTTAAACTTTTAATTAAGTAGTTTATAATAAAGTTTAAAAATAGAAAATTTTAGAAATTCTTTTTTCTTCAGGAAAAATAAGCAATTTATTTTATTTGTATTTTATGTATATTTTTAATTTAATTAATTAATAATATATCTAATTTTTAATTACAGTAATTATGTTATAATCTAAATTATAATATTTGTCTTAGATAATTCTAATGATCAAGAGTTTGAATCTGTTAAATTTTAAATGGATCTTTTTATTTAAAAAGAAACAAATACTTTTATTTTACATTTAATATTTAAACTGAGAATATCTTCTTATGTCTATATATATATATATATAGACATAAGACATGTGTGTGTAATACGCTAAATCTTTAATTCATGACAGGGCGAATTAGACTTATAAATATTCATAAACACGAGAAAAACAGATTTTAGCAAAATTAAGTTATAATTATGATAATAACTATCGGCAGAGCTCATACGAAAGTAAAAACATTAGTATAAACATCGATCCATATCAGAAGATACTCTTCAATCATTAGATAAGTTACGTGAAGGAAACGGAGAAAAAGAATCGAATGAAGAATAGATAAAATACATTTCTACATTTTTTTTCTTATCTGATTAAAAATTGTATTCGGTTACTTAACTAATTTTCATCTACTGTTTATCAATTTTTGTATTTTTTTTTCTTTTTTAAGAAGCTAAAATTACATAAGGATATAAATTTCTCAGTAAAACGTTCTTTTGACTTTTATAGTATAATTTTGTTCAAATTTAAATTAATTTAGATAAAAATCTCAATACCGACTTACTTTTTATTATCTTTTATATAAAAGTTCTTTTCCCCTGTCCTTATATCCTATTTTTAGAATTTTTGATACTTATTTAAATCGGAATTCTTCACTCATTCGGAACTTTGATAAATCAAATTTTTTCTTAATATATAAAAGATAACATCTATAAAATTTCCATTAAAAATCTTACTTCAACCTTTAAAACGTGTGTGAAATATTCCGCTGGATTTTCATTAAATTTATAAATAAAATATGAAAAAAAATAAGCGAGAAATAACAAATTAATTGATGACAGACAGCCTGTTAATAAAATATGTATATTTTTTGCATATTAAGTGATATATTCTCACATTGTAAAACGTATTATAAAAATAAACAAAATCAAAATGTCTAAAGTAATATGTTCGCTAAAATGGCTTCATGCATTATATCCAAATTCAAATTTTTTCAACAACGTCAAATATGTCAGCTGAATTTGACGGTATGCATATCATATCTCCAAACTACAAAGAAAATCTATTTAAATATCTTATTTAAGTCATAAATAATTTAATTAGAATAAAAAAAATGTTATTTTTTATGACCAAATTGATCGATTGTCATTCATAAAAATTCAAAAATTGCAAAATATATATTGAAAATCGGCGAAAGAAAGAAAATGATTATAAGCCGGAAATTGTCGAACGTTTATTCAAGTACGTTCAATTGACGACAATATAAGCGAATAATTATTATAAATGGACAAAAATTTTTACAAAACTTAAAAATATCCTTCAAATTTTAAAAATGGAATTTTCTTTGGAGTATTTGCATTTTTCTTCTATCGATGTTTCAAAAGAGGTTTGCAATTCGACAATATTGCCTGGGGAGATCACACGGGGCGATTGCTGCTGACAACGGAGAGCCCTTCAGCGCTGTTTAATCATCGTTTATGTTTAACCGAGGCTTATCAAGAGCAGCCAGCGATTATTCGAAAGAAGCACTTCTCACAATGGAAAAGAAACTTAACACGAGCACTGAATAGCCAAGAGATTTAGTAAATTAGAAAAAGGGAGAAAATATATATACATACAGGAAAACTTCTTACTTCTTTGTCTTGGTATTTCATATCCAGATGCCAATGTTTTGGAAAATTCTCTTAATAATTGTTTCGATAATTTTGTTTTACCTGTTTGCAAAAAGAAAATAAGAAATCCACAAGTGGACTCGAAAATAAAGAAACGAAAACAAATAAATACGGCGTGAAATTAAATCTCTTGTTTACACGAACGTATCGAAACTGTTTAACGGAGTTAAAAAGTAAAAGATAGAAATGCAAGCAGTACGTCAATCTTCCGTTAAGAATCGTTTCGAACAAAGTTGGAGGAAATTTCTTTTAACGAAAAGTGCATTCCTATAATGCTCTTCAATAAGACATTTCGAGAGAAAATAGAACCAGAGAAATTCCAACACCTGTTGATATAATACTCTACAGAATTTATGCTACAAAAAGTATATATATTTTTTCTGTTTTTTACTTATAAACATTGTCATTTTTTTTTTTTCGAATAACTTTTTCACGTTTAACGTTACGAAACAATTTGTTTAAGTCGAAATATAATAAAAGATCGTTTAACGTCAGCTTAAATATAGTTTACATTCATTCTTCCTACATTAAATTTTCTTTAAATATTTTATTAGTAAAAATGAAAACGGAGCGTAAAGAAATTTCTGCGATAAATAATAATTATAATTCATTATGAGCTTGCGATGTTTATGAAATAAATGACCGAAAACAAGAGGAAAATTAACGTAAAAGCGTAAACAATTCATCAGACTTTCATAATTTATTCATGAAACATTTTGATTATGATTATAATTTAAAAGATGAAATAATTATAATCTATCGTTTGTAAATATATAAATTAAAATTTTAATGTCTAGATAGGTTACATAATAGAAATGAACTTACTTGAATAAAATAATTTTTCGCAACCTGTTCTGGAATCCCTTCAACTCTTGTTGACGGTTAAAAGGTTCAGGGTGAAACTTGTTCTTCCTTTATAGCTGAGGCGAGATGACATCATTTATGGTGTCATCCAATAGCAGGAACCGTGTCACATTTTCAGGATGCTCGATATTAACCGAGAAAACGACCAATCAGAAATTGTTTTTCGATGCGTAAATCGTCACGTCATCCGATACCGTAGTAAAAAATTAAACAGATATTTTTCTAAGAATAAATGCGAAACGTCTTTTGTGTTATCGTAAAAACATCCGGTAGAAAAGAATAGAAACTAATTTACCTGTATTAATAATTACTAAACGAGCTTATGCCTACATACTTTTTCCAAAGTATTAATTAATAATACATAAGAACTTTCGATCATTTTTCCTGAAGGATATAGTAACTAACAGCAACGCCTACCACAGCCCAGCCGTAATTGTGTAGAAGGAAAATGTGGTCTTATCACCCGTCAGTGTGTAATTAATATAACCGTTGCGTTAAAAGTTAATAATAAAAATAACTTTATGAATTTTAAAATTGTTAAGTAATCGAAAGTAACGTTAACAACTAATTATAAACCTAAAACTTTATTCTCTTCTCTTCCTGCTGTGAAAAATCTTTCTTCGAAAATGTAATCCGTTGTAATGTACTGTACTTAACCTTAAATTTTTATAAATAAATTCTAATGGCATTTTAATAAATTAATCTTTGAAAATTTAATTAAAAAATACTCATAGAAATATTTAATTATTTGTCTAATTTAATAATAAAAATTAACATACAAATTGAAATTTGTTATTAGATAATAAACATATATTTACTAACGTTCACTAGAGTTTAATTAACTCGAGATATCCGGAAGTCTTGCTTTCTCCAATTGTAATTATTTATAACGTTAATTTTCTTTAATTGTTACTGATTATTCTCAAAAATTCTAGAGCTATTAAGGTTAATGTATAACTTATCATCTCCCTGAATTACAATCAACGTTTTACCTATTTCATATTTACCTAATTAATAGTTTAGGCCTACATAGATAAGCGTAAATTATTTAAAAAGTTATTATGAAAGTTGATCTTTGTTATTAATTAACCAATCTTTATCAAGATTAAGCCAATTTATATAACTCTAGCCTATAAAGAGTTAAGCTCTGTTTTAACGTAGGAGTTGCGAATTTGTTCTTTGTCCCCCTATTGCATTTCAAAATAACGATTAAATTACAGACAACGACGCACTTTACTGTTAATATTAATATTTACTTCACGATATGACAACTCTTATGTAAATACATCGATTTTATTTTTTTAAACTCGATGTAGAGATTTATTAACTAAATAATTGTACAGTTTTGTATTTCCGCTAAAAAGATAACGAGATGTTAAATAATTTTTATTTTATTCCGCGTGTAAATAACCTGTTTATAATAAGAGATAATAATTTCATAAAGATAAATTGACTGATAAAGTATAATCCAGTGATGTACTCGCACTTACGCTCAGAACAGAGTTAAATTTATCGCCAACCAAGGTGGCGGGAGGTTGAGGTAAGACAATAATTAATATATATATATAAACAATTTGTTCGATCCCGATAGCCTATTGATTTGTGTGCATTGTAACTACGCTCCTGTTTCTCGCTTATTTATTAATTTAAACCGTTACCCTAAATTGTCATTATTGATAGAATCAATTCTCCCGGGATTTCCAATGGTAAATTAATAGGTAATTTGTGATTGCAGTTTTACAGTTTGTTTTAAGCTTGATTCGTTGACAGTTTTAAATTTAAGTTTTAAAATTTTAGTGATAAAATTACACAAATGTTAATGTTTTTTAATTCATCTAATTTGCATAAATGTTGTTATATATTTAAAATATGTTACTTCGGTTAAAATAGTGATTTAATTTAATCTTTTTAAGGAATATCTGAACAATTTTTTTTTTTTTTGAATATCTGCAAATAGAAATGATTATTATTATTTTTTATAAATGACTTTTATCAAATTTGAAAAAATCACAGCAAAAGTGTATAAACACTTACTGTTTATCTTATCGAAAGAATATTTTAAAAAACAATTTACCGAGGAACATTTATACTTGTGCATAATGTTAAGCTATTTATTATCTATTACGTATTATAAAAGTAGTTAAATACAGAAAACTAATTTTAGAAAGCGTGTTTTCATTAATAATATATTCTAATATTAAATCTGGAATAAACATGTTGAAAACTAGATGAAAACTTTTACTAATTTAAAATGCAAGAAATCATTATTTTAATTTGTGAATTTAATTTCTAGAAAAAATTTGCTGCTTTCAATTAATGCATTTTTATTCCCTTAGTTTTATTATAAATTCTCTTTGTATTTTAATAACTAAATGTTTCTTTACATAGATAATTTAACATTATATTTTACAATTTAATTTTTTGAATGATACAAAAATGAATTATTTTCTCTTAATTTTTAAATAATAAATTATTATAATATGAAATTTCTGTTAAAGAATAATTTGTTCTTATTTTAATGACTTACATTAATAATTTAAACTGGTAAATTTTTGCTTAAATGGATTACAATGTGCTAAATGTTTTTAATTTATAGGCCCATATCAGTGTTTTAAAAACAAATCAATTAATTTATTCTTCTACCGATTAAAATAATAAATAAATAAAAAATCATTTGTTTATTGTGAAAATATTAATAGAATCTAATTTTCGCTTATGCTAAATAAGAAAAGGCTTTGTTTAAAAGATATAAATGTCCATTTTAGCGGTAAAAATATAACCTAAAAGTAGACCTATATGAGACAAACTAAACTTTTTAATGATATATTTGCAATAATACATAAAAAATAATTAAAAATTAATTCAATAATTAAATCAAATTAATTAGTTAATTAAAATAATAAATTAATTTATTATTTTTATTATATATATTAATTAACCATTTTGAAAATGTTTGAACTTAATTATTGATAAAAGCTCGTATGAATTTTGTCATAGCAAACCGTTCCGTAATGTTTTTCTTTACTTTGAGAAATTTATAAATAATGCTAATATATATATATAAATTTTACATTATTTTTTTAAAAAGAAATTCCTTTATTATTTTTCCAGCTGTTATATATAAGATGGCGATCGGTCAAAAAAATTACCCCTTAAGATTTTTACATTTTTGGACTCGGGATACCTTGAAACGTAGAGAAATTCAAAAAAAATTAGGGGGTAATGTCTGTAGTATGGATGTTAGTTTGTGTGTGGGTGTGGAAGGGTGTGTGTGTGTGTGTGTGTGTTGAGCACGATTTTGCTCATCCTGTTTGAAGCTTAATAGCTCGTGTTTTTTGTCGAAAATCTGTGAAAGTTTGCAGAGAGGTTTGTTTATTAGGGGTATTTATTCTATTAAATTTTGGTGGTCAAAGATCGAGAGGGTGGGAAGGTAATGAGGGTCGTGTGTATCTCCAGTAGGGTCGGACTTAATGACGATTTTACTCGTTACTAGCATTTACAATTTTTTATAAAACTCATCTCTATCCTTAAAATTAAGCTTGTTTCCATTTCCTAATAATTAAAAATATAACAAGTTTTTAAAATAAAATATGATAACAGATGGCGCCACTAAAAATTGAAATGTTGCCGAGAAAGTTGAGCAACTCGTTGCTGGTTTATTTTTTAAATTATTGATGATGATATATTTTTACAACAGATTCATACATTGAATGAAATCTTCTGATGATAATTACATTTTATGATTAGCGTATAATTAATTTACATATATTTAAATTAATTACATTCTAATCATTAAATCAAATTCTCATAAAACCATACGTAGGCCTTTTTATTATCATTAATTCTTCGAAAATACACTAATTGATCCTGATGATGATTTCTCAGAATCAAGAGTTTTACTGATTTTCCTAAAATAGAAATTCGTTACTTTCCAGTCTTATTTAATTAGCAAAAGTTGTATTTTTAAGTAACTAGCGGTTAATTTATTAATATTGCTGCTAAAAAAGTTTAATTTAAAATAAATATTGCTTATAGAAAATGTTTTAAAAACAAATGTAGACTTAAATTGAATTTTAAAAAATTCATATAGGCCTATTTTTTCATATCAACAGGCTGTTTAGTTTCATATAATACTTTATATTTTTTTTATTGTTTTGTACGATCTTCAAAATATAATTCAAAATGCCACTGTTAAAAATTAATATTCGTATTTTTTATATAAAACATTGAAATATTTTCTGTCCATACCAAATTTCAAATCGTCTCACTCTTCTTCATAAACTATTTTTTTAAATGTCTATCTATTACATGAAGATAAGATTAATTAATTATTCGTGGCATTTTTCTTTTTCTATTTTAATTTTTTCCGCCCTGTGGACGCTAAGAGGACTGTCTATACCCGTTGTAAGTTCAGCCAGACCCGTGTCCATCAGTGATCCAGTGGATAAAACGCTGAACAATGGTTTGTGCGCCTCACCAATGGGCTAACCACTTAGTTTTCCGAGTTTTCTTCACATGTCTGATCTAAATAGGACTAATTTTCCATAGAAAGGTCTTTGTCATCCCGATTGAAAACCACCTTCCGGAAGGAATGCACTCCAAAGTTTTCAACGGGTTTTCTAGGGTGTCACAACGACACTTCGGCGGTGTGGAATAGTGTTATAACACTTCTTACGCGTATTATTAAAAGCGCAATAAGTGTACATTGATAAAGAAGTAGGGGGTGCCACAAGAAAAAAAAATTTAACAAGTTGGGGGTGCAACTACTAGAAAATGGTTGAAAAACACTACCTTATTCCATCAATGCTATCGGCCAGACTCGCAGTGGAGCAAGCGGTAGGCCTAAAGGACCAAGGACCGACATATCCAGGACTTACTGCTTTTACAAGATCTTAAGATGGTTCGCCCGACTTCGATACCGGGTCCTACGCCTTAACTGCCTTGGCCATCCGGCCGTCTGTTCGTGATGATATCTGTTAATAACTTGACATGCAAAACAGCTTTAAAAACAATGCCTTGAATTGTTTATACTACGTTCAGTTAAACTTTGTAAAAATTTATTCATGTTCGATCATTTTAAACCAAAACACGTTCAGTTTCCTATACTTAACGATAATTTAAATAATTTTCAATTATATCAATTTACATTAAAAAAATAATTATATTTAATTGTAATTATTAAACAGCTTCCTATATTGTTTTATTTATTGGTCACACGTCTCGCTTAATTAATAGTTACCATACTAAAGTATTGGAATGGTTTTAGAATCAAATTATTTAGAGTATAAAAGATATAATATTATAACTGCGCTTTTATTTAGTTTATTATTCGTATCTTCAGAAGTATTCTAGATACGCCGATAAAAAATAGTCTGATAAAATAAAAAGCAATAAATTTTTATACAGTTGACTAAAGTTACCGTCAAACTTTCAATATAAGACATGGCCATGTCATTTAAAGAGAGAAGAATCAAGCCTACCTTTAAATAAATTTTTTATTCGAGTTTGTCTCTTTTATGATACTTTGATTACAGATTAACAAATTCTAAAATAAGCATCCACCAATAATAATATAAAATATTCTAAAAATTAATATCTGGACCGGAATCATTGTTGATTTTATAATAGTATTTAAATCAAGTTCGATTATTTGGTTACTTTTTAACGTAGGACTATACGGAATAAGAATTGTAAAAATATTTTGTAAGAATTTCTACTAAAACATTTAATTATTTCATATTATCTTTAAATACGTCTATAAAGTTAAGAGTAAATATTATTTAAAACTCCTTATCCACAGGTTTCGTTCGGATTCAACTCATTTTAAAACATTTGGAATTTTTATTACAAATGATAAATCTAATTTCTTTTCCGTAATATTTCTTGGTTTTGAATTTGTGAACATTTTTAATAAAAAACTGCTAACTTTCTTCTTTATTTTTATACATATATTTGTTCGTCTCTTCGTGTGAGCGAAAAATGATCTTAAGATATATCAATACCTACTCATTTATAGAAAATATTCTTGAGTATCAGCTAATTAATTATCATCACAACAATATACAGGATTTTCCGTAAATTATAGAATAATCAACACAATTCGTAAATGAATTGCCTTTTATTTTTAATTAATTTTTAAATGCAAGCAAGGAAAACAGACTCTTTTTTTAAAGGAAATTCTTCCAATTCAAATGAGTTGAATGTTCTTGAATTAAATAGTTTAATTTTTTTGTAATTAAAACATTTTTTTAATTATTTAAAAAATTATTTATTATTTTATTTGAATAATTATAGAAATTAATTCAGTATGTCTGATCTGTTTATAAAAAAAATTATATTTATTTGGATATTTAGAATTTCCTGTATCTGCATAATTTAATATAAAATTTGATTTTGTAAAAAATGTAGAAAAACAAAATTAAAAAAGAAATAGTCTAGAGATACAGGTGTGTTTTTAGATTAAATTTAAAACATTGAATCTATCAGCAAAGATTGCTGAAAGTGCAATAGTTCAAAATGTAAGAGATAACATTATTAATTTATTTAATCGGGAACATTGTTTTGTCAATTTACATCCGTATCTAGAATCTAAAATTAAGCAATAAACAATGGAGACATTTGTAAAAAAGGGGGGGGAGAATTACAAATAAAAATTGGATTGTGTGATCACTTTGATACAAAAATCGTATTTTACACCTAAGTAATTTTATTTATAGTATCAATCTACGTGTTTAAATAATAACTGTTTAAGCCTCTTCCAGCAGAAGTACCGACAGCCGAAAACGTTCGATAAAATAAAACATTTCTACTGGAAGAGGCTTGAACCGTTATCGTTTATTCAATTCACCAGTTAACAAGATTTATTAATAAGTACGTGTTTAAATTATGGCATTAAGACGGCGGGTGAAGGAGCGATAAACTTTACTATTCTGAGAGTATGGGGTTCGAATCTAGATCGGCTCAGAACGTTTCGCGAATGAGTTGACAGATAAGTCAAGTCTGTCTGTCTCCATCCAGCTGTTCCTGCTATAGATTCTAGTGGAGTCGTGTGGATATCGCTAAAAGGTCTTACTTCTTAGTGCTCGAGGAGAGTCAAAAATACTGTACAAAATCACACTAGTAGGATTCGTGTGTTTTATTACTGGGATCCGATCAAAATCTCCACAAGTCCCGACATGTCAAAATCGAAAGCCCGAAATTTCAAAATCACAAGAAGTCAAAATCGAAATTATCGAAAGTCCAATAGGTGAAATTTCCGTCAGATTTGACAGATGAAGTTTTTCCGTAAAGTTTGACAGATTATAAATCGTCTACCTATCTAATAGGTTGCTCGATATCTGACATTTCGATATGCGAGTATTATATCCATACATGCGCGATGTCTGAAGTTCCTGCGCTGAGACGTAAGAAGACCTTTAGGCCAGGCACAACGGTGCTGAAGAACAAGGCCCAACATATCCGGACTGACCGCCATCGAAAAATTCTTGAATTGCTGGCTTGGTTCTTGACCACCTCGGCCATCTGGCCGTCAATGGTTTCGTCTAATGATTTCGTCATCGATGACAAAACCATTAGAATTGTGGCTTGTGCAATAGAATTTTCTGCTCTTGAAATTGGAAAATGGAACATACAAAATATATTATGAATGAACAATTACAGTAAGTAATATTGAAACAATTACTGCAAGTATCAATTTAAATTGAACATTAAAAAAATTATTGAATTGTAGTAGGGATGGTAGGGATTTATTGCTAGCATTTCAGTGTGAAACTGCTCTTATTTCAGAGTCAATTGGAAAATAAAAGGCCTAAGGGAATCTACATCGTTGGAATTTATAACAAATATAGAAATATACAAAGAAAATATATTTATATATAATATTGTATACTTTTTATTTGTTTGTAGCACTTAAAGTTAGAACAATATTTTTGCGTGTTTATTGTAACAAAATAAATAGGAATTTATTAAAATATCCTCTCGAAATCTTCACTATTTCAATAAATTACAATATTGGATTATCCATTATTGGGCTGCAATTTGAAAAATTGTAGACCTATAAATTCTCACTGTCGTCCGTCCATTGTCTTTCCTTGCTCTCGAGAACGGAGTTAGATAGATGAAAACTCGAGACCAAATATGGAAACCTTAGAGGCAGGAGGCTCCGATTAACTATATAAGAATTTCCGATGCAAACCAGAAGTCACGTTATTTCTATTCAAAAATTTTTCTCTGAAAAGTGTTAGATAGATGACCGGCACAACTGTATTGTTAAAGGAAAAGTATGATATACAGGGGCAAGCCACTGCTAATCTGAGGTGGAGAGAATATGTTTCAAATTAAATAAATTAAAAGTATGATTAAAACTGCAGCCCGGCATTGACGATGTTACAATAAATAATTGCTCGTTTCCATCCTTTTGATTCTAATCATAAATGAATTTTGATTAATCGAGTTTTTGATTCTGATGAGATTTTAAATTGGACTCGTAGCTCAACAGATATGAAAATAAAATAAAAATCGTCATAAAAGTCTCTTAAGAAATATTGAGTAATTATGTAAATGAGTAATGGATATTGAAAAGTAATAAGTGATAATGAGAAGTCTACTCGAAAGTAGAAAGGCAGAATTGGGCGAAACGAAATTGGTTCGATTCTCGTAATCGAACCTGGATCATGTTTGTGTTCTTATAAGAGTTCTCTTTATAAATGAAAAAAGATTTTAAAAAAAAACTAAGATTCCACAGTGGGTGTTCGTTAATCCGGCTCCCGATATTCCAAAATTGCTAGTAAATCGGCATCCTCTCGCAGTGTAATTCGGTAAACTAACGTATATGTGATCTAGTAGTACATTGTATTATGTTGAACGAACATTATTGCTACGTTACAGCTGTCAAATGTGTTTTGAGTTCAGTAATGTGCACGAATGAAATCTTTTCTTTTCCACATTCCAGTACAAATTCGACGTACTTAAAGACAAGTTTCTTAGAATTGGAGCGTATTTAGCTTTTGCGAATCGTATGCATACATGTCTGGAAAATAAATATTATATGCACATGAATCATTGTGGGTGTTGATTTTATGCAATAACGTGCTTATTGACGTTTTTGCAGGACTTTTAATCAATCTTAACGTATAGTCATGCACTGTATCATCTTTAGGCTGGTTAAAGTTGTGCGTAAACAAATCGGAAGCATACAGCCGTATGCACTGGTACAAAATCTACATCAACGTGTTCGGATCACATAACTTATTGAAATTTGGGAAAATACAAAAATGTCTGATAATCCATCTAACATGGATTAACAAACTTCTACTCTACTTAACTCTTTACCGAAACATTTTAAAAGTCAGCAATTTTATAAGAGCGATTGTAGAAAATATAATTAAATAAAAGATACGATTAATATTAAAATACTTTCGTACCTTGCAAAATTTCCAGAAAAGTTATTTTCTGTAGAAGCAGTGAGCAGATATTTGCACTTCAACCATTTCGACGTCTTCTTGAAAGAATAGAAATGCGGATATTTTGAAAATCTAATTCTGCTCGCTTGACAATAAAATGAAATTTGTCAAACGATGAAAATTTGGTTGAACAAAGAGATTTCAGACATAGACCAGCTTTTATAGTTACATTATTTCCATTACTATTCTTTTCCCTTTAAAATCATAAACAATATAGGAATTCTGAGATTATTATCGTTGTGTTGGAAATGAAGATGTTGACAAAACAATAAATTTGCTGTTAGAAATCAGACTTAAAGAATAATTTAAAAGATATTTCTTTCCGGATCAACTCCATAACAATCATTTAATATTTATTTTTTTTCCTTAACCAATCGCAGGAAAAAATAAGATAATGTAAACGTTTAACATTGAAGCCTTAATGAAATCTGATTTTTATAAAATAGCGTACGAAATCCACTTGAAGAAGACGTAAAAATAATTTTTCTTTGTGGCAGCTACACGATAGTTGATCCCCTTCAGCCGTAAGCAATAGGACAGTAATTTGAATATGATTCTCATCCTCCAGATGTTTCGTAATTTGAATTTCGTCTCATTTCGTACAATCGTCTTGCATGTGCGTCAACCTATCAATTACAGAAAAAAACTGAGGATAGCCACATAACAATTCGTGTTGCAATGCTAAATCTATTTATATAGGCCTATTTATTTCTGTTTGTGGTTTTGATTTTAAATATTTTAAAATATGTAGAAATATCTATAAATTATAACTTCAAAATACCGTATTTACTCGCTTATAAGACGATCTCGTGTATAGGACGAGTTGTGACTTTAAAGATCAAAATAAAGAAAATTAGATTTATTAATACAATTCTACTTTTTATTTCGTTTAATAACAAATAAAATATCAAATGCACGTAAATGCACACATTGTCCCGCAAAAATCACTGACATTTTAAACTTCAAGGAAAAATCTTGTAAAATCGACAACATAATTTGTTCACGTAAAGGTGGACAATCGGGAACCTTTTCGCCAATTCTTTACAGTCGAATCCACTCTTCGTCGATGGCACTTATGAGTTTCTTCGAATTTCCAAATAATCATTTGTTTTCACGTGGAAATAGATTAAAACTTATATCGGGCTCTCGTGAGATTTTGGAATTCAATTCAAAAGCTTTGTTTTTCCTAATGCTATTCATCATTACACAGACAATACACAAGAACGATTCAAACAACCCAGATAAAAATACTTTTGTTTTTAAACACCAGAAGGCGAGAATCCGGTAAAAAATGCGAATATACAGTTTACAAAAATCATACAAAAACGATAAGAATCCTTCGCTGGCGCGTATAAGACGACCTAGGTTTTTGAAGCAGTGAAAAATGGATAAAAACCTCGTCTTATATGCGAGTAAATACGGTCAATTTTTAAACGAATATCAATAATTTTCTTCATTTATAATAATTAATTTTAATTTGGTCAGTTTGGTTAATCACAATACTGTGCATTTTACATAATATTGCGTAAACAATAATATCTGAGACGATCATTAAATAATAATCGGATGGGCTAAGGCGATAAAGACGTCAGATTGTCGCTTAGAGGAATTACGGTTCGTATTTCAGCGCATTTGAAATAAAATGATTAATATAATTCGAGTGGTGATGATTATTAAATCTTATTACGTGATGAAAAATTTAAAATAATACGCTTTATTTTCAAGCGGATCTTAAAAACGCTTACAAAAGTAAACTAAAGGAATCAAAATATTTACAGATTTATTTACATTTACACTTTAACCTTTTATTATTTGTGAAGTAACTTCTCCGTGCAGTCGAGTTTTGTTGAATGAAATATATTGTACATGTACTGTATAAAAAGAACGCTTTTATACGGTACATACAAATTCAATTAATTTTATCGTATTATTAAAAATGACTCTATTAATTTTATCTGCATAAAATTAGCCGAAAAATTGTTACATTCGGCCGAAAAATTGTTACATTAATGTATCCTCAAATTCTAATATAGTTATTTAGGGTAATTGGTCTAAATTTACCAAAACTCCGTCTATGCGAGCATTCCTCAAACATAACCAGTATAAATGGTAATCACATGGTAAAACGTCATAGGCCTACTTTGACTTATCCTGCTATTTTTAAATCATCCAGCTGTATAATCGTGTTATATAAACAATTATCACTTCTTTTACAGAGTATAATTTTTAAAGCCGAGTTTGTGACATTTTCCCTAAAATTCTGTAGTTAATATTTTATAATCTGTATATTTAGTTCTAATTAATTTAAAAGATATTATATGGCTTCATTCACTTATTCAAAAATTTCGTGACGATTAGATTTTCGGTGCCGCCGTTTCATTTTTTTTTTAATCTTGAAAAGGATTTGATATAAATAGAGAAGATACAGTAAATATATTATTCAATAATCATTTATGTCAATTAAGTGTTGAATGATTAAAAATAATTAATTTTGAATATTTCTATTAAACGTAAAAATTACATATATATTAGGGTTTCTCATTTCCCGGTCTTTTGCTTGTCCCGGGATTCCGGGATAAAAGTGAACTGTTTCCCGGAATCTTGGAATAGAATTAATTATTTTTCATTTTTTAAAGTAATTTAATACGTTCTGCGACCCCCAAAATCATAATAATAATACAGTGTAAAATATATATTAAAAATTACCTTTTGAATTACTTAGAAATTTTCACAAATAGAAAAAAATTTATTAAAGTTTGCTGGAAACTGCATACAACGACAACAAAAATGCCTTTAAATTGAGTTGAAAATTTAAAGAAAAAAATGAACTTAGATCAAACTTCTAAGTTAAAAGGTAATTTTTGTTATTTAAATAAAACAATACAAAATATTGTACATTTTTATAATAAGATTTTAAAAAGCAAAGATGGTCAATACTCCGACCACTCGATCTGGTTCTTATTTAACTAATGAAAGGTCCCGCTACCAAGAATGCCCTTTCCGCTTCAATTCATGTGGGTGGAATCGTCTTTAATGCATTTTAAGAGAAGACGGATGTTATGCGTTTTTTCACCTGGAAGAATTCTAGTTCGTTTTCGAGATTGTAGTACTGTACTTCTTTTGCTCTCTAGTATTCTTGATTTGTCTACCTGGGCTGCTTCAATAGAAACATCAAGTTCATAACCGATAATTCGGCAGTTCGTTTGTCTTTAATAATCAGGTTTATGAAGAAAAACGTCATACAGACGAATACGAAGTATGCAAGTATCCTTGCCCAATTTGCACAACCCGGCATAATGCAGTTATTGAAGTTACTGGGCATGGTTAAAAATTAAGACAGCATAAGCACAATTATTCCAGATATTACAGGTTCTGACAAGTAAAGAATTTTCAGAGTCCTGCCACAAATAAGCTGCATATTGATTATTGACCATTTGTGACATGCCATAACGAGCAAAAATTTAAAAAAACTAATAAGTAGGTTTAAAATTAATAAATACAAATGAATTCTGATAGTTTATGAGTTAATTATACTTTCTATTTGCAAAATTTCCTCAATCTTAACGCAAAATAAGAAAAAAGTGAATTTTTAAGAAATTTGCGGGATTTCCCGGATGAGGAAAATTTCCCGGGTTAAAAAAACAACCGGGATCCCGTTTGAGAAACCCTAGACGTAAACCTGCGGTATACCTGTATTTTATTAATTTTTTTATATTTAATTTTATTTATAACTATAGTAATTATAAATTAAAACTTTTGTGATTTTTTGCTTGTTAAAAATGATTCATCTGATTCACCATCTCTAATCGCTAATATTTTCTACATAAATTACTTAGAATTTATTATTGCAATGAAATATTTTTATTGAGTTGATTTACTGGTAAAAAATAATCAATGCTAAAAGTCACCACAAGGCGAGAAATGGCGCTTTATTTGCCAATAGTTTAATTGTTGCACATTTTTAAAAGTGATTATTAATTATATTTGTAAGAAAGAAGGTACTTTTGTCTGCTATATGCAGCCAAAAAGTACGTTCTTTCTTACAATTTTTGAATTGAGGAGCAGAATTGTGAAATTATTCCTAACGATATGTATGACAAGTAGATAACACCACTGAGCATTGGTAATTGATTGTAGAAACTGTATACGCCTGATTAATGGGTTGGCATAGTACAGTTTTCCATGTTTTCTTCACGTGTCAACACCCTAAAGAAGGAGCCAGTTTTATATTGTTTCCCCTTGGCAGAACGCCTGTGTGTTGCGTTGCATCAATCCAATCCGAATGCATTTATTATCATTATAATTTTAAAACGAAAAATACAAGAAACAACAGGAAATAATTTATTTAATTTTATCCGATTTTAGTCAATTTAGGTCTTGATATTCCGAAACAGAAAGTTTTAGTAATATAAATGAGTCGTCCAAATTAGATAAGTTTGAGGAAAAAGAATAAGTCAAGAAAAGAGCTTTTTTAATTCCTAATTTAACGTAGAAGTGGAGATAAGCGATCAGTTATTATTATTTATACGTTTATATAAACAAATAACTGTATAGTATAGTATAGTATAACGTATAGTATGTAGTGTATAGTATATAAATACATATATAGTATATATAGCTATTTATATACTACAGCGATGTTATTTGTTTATATCTATATAAACGTATAAATAATAACTGATCGTTTGTCTCCACTTCTACATCTCTATGCTCATGCGCGTAGATAATACTTAATTTTAAAAATGTTTTCAAATTTTACGTTAAAAGTTTGTATTCTTTTTCTCTCAAGTAAATGTGTTGGCGTGAACGCCTACGTTTTTAAGTTATTTCACAAAAAACATTAAATTTGATTTCATATCCTTTGCGTTCCGAATCATCATTTACAATTTTCTCGATTTCCTGTAAATCTTCTGCATCTGATTCATCATCTCTAATCACTAATATATCTTCTGGATCATCTATGTCTACTGTTAATTCTCCTACTTCTGGCTCATCCTTCTTATCCATGGATTCTCGTGACCATAACTAATTTCTTCAGTATCTGTTAAATAAAATATAATTTACAAAAGAAAAAAATTAAATAAAAATCAAGGCTAACCTTCTCTTAGCGTATCAACTAATGAAGAATCCCTCTTAAAATAATTTCTTACAAGCTGCAAGAATGCCAAAATGATTTGCAACATAAAAGAATGGGCAATTTTTTAAAATAAACTTACCAGAATGACAAGAATCACATTAAGAATTGTAGAAATGATGCAAAATTTACACAATTTTTCAAAAAACGTTTTCTCTGCTTCGAGCTCGTAAGGATAGAATTAGGTTTTTTCCCATTATGCTAAATTTCTCTATTATGTAGAAGAATTTCTAAGTTGTTATCTTCATGCCACGAAGGAGTTTGATCGTTAGTGGCTTAATATGCGCCCAGCAACGTATACAAAATGTGTTCAGATGCATCTGCCTCCCTGAACAAATTTCGTTTGATGGAGGTATGCATTGAAAATATTGCCAAAATGTATCCGTGTATAATTTCATTCTCGATCGAATTTCAATTAATACGGGCACAACTTTTAAATTTTGTAAATATTTCTCGGTTAACTTTTTACTTTTTTGTTGAAATTTCTTTAAAATTTCAGTGAAATCTGTAAATAAATTGTACGAATGGAATGATATAAAAGTAACTGATGCAGGTTCAAATTTAGACGTGTTGTAATCCTAAGCTATAACACATAGAAGCCCTTTCTCCTCCATTAAATAATAATAAATTTAAAGACATAAGGCCTTTAATTGAAGCTTCTCAGCATGAGAGATATGCTGTAAATTTGTTTAAATTCAGCTCTAATGAAATGATAAAATATGCTTACATTCACGTTTTGATTTTGATTCGGGTGGAATGTCTTCTTGTGCATTATCTGCAAACAAACGAATAAATATAAAATGAAAATTTTATTTGTGAATTTTATTATTATTTAGGTATTCTTGAAACCGTGTTTTCTTATATGTTGAGCATCAAACACAAGACCGTGTTATTTATTAAACACTTGGCACTTTTCCACTTCTATTGAGACGAGATTTTATTTCACTCGTTTCGGGCATTTCGCCCCTCTTCAGTCAACGTTAATTCCTTGAACTCAAGGGTGCGCGTGCATAGCACAATTTGGACTCAAAGTTACAGCAACAAATGTACATGTTCTACGTACGGTTTTTAAAATCGAACGCAAATCGATTAAAGATTTATTGCGTTCGATTTTAAAAACCGTACGTAGAACATGTACATTTGTTGCTGTAACTTTGAGGTCCAAATTGTGCTATGCACGCGCACCCTTGAGTTCAAGGAATTAACGTTGACTGAAGAGGGGCGAAATGCCCGAAACGAGTGAAATAAAATCTCGTCTCAACTAATAGAAGTGGAAAAGTGCCAAGTGTTTAATAAATAACACGGTCTTGTGTTTGATGCTCAATTTATTATTATTATTACCTTCCTTAAAAAATTCAAAACAAACATTTTCTGAAATTGCTGAAAAAACGATAAGAAACAAAAATATGTCTCGAAGATACATGGCTGCATAAACAATTAGTTGATTTTCTAACAACAAAACATTTGTAACAATGAGGATTTTGACAATCCACTCTATTATTTTTCGAAAACATTTTCAAAAATTTCAGACTGGATCGTAAAGTCATCCTAGTGTTTTGGGGATCCGGGTTCGAGTTTCAATTGACTCGAAAATGTTCATAATGTGTTGATTCAGATATGCTAGGTCCCATTGTAAACAATTTAGCATCTCCTATTAAGGGACCAACTAGTTCATAAAACCTCTAAACCTCGGTCGTAGACCCTAACACTCGGTCCAACACGGAGTTTTCTGGGTTTTCTTTGCTTGTCTAACACAAGTTTCCCATAGAAAGTCCTCACGGGAAGCACGCACCTTTCTCGACAGATCACCCAAGACTCGAGCTCAGTGGCGTGCCGTCATTGGAAGCGATGGAAGCGCCGATTCCACCTTCCAATGACCTTCCCTTGTATTTTATAAAATATAAATTTTCATATTTTAACGTACAGCAATAATTAAAATTAATTTTTTATTATAACACTGCATTATGTATCTTTTACAAATTTCTATACTATATGTGAAAAAAACGATAAGATTGCTATTGTATATTCGAGTAATTCGGTGGCGGAAGGAATGTCGAAACTAGGGATTGCAATTGCTGGATCCCTCATCCAGCAATCCAGCTGGATCCAGCGCTGCGGATCGCACAAATACTCAATTA